>NW_027031122.1:0-3177 GCF_034236695.1 Oncorhynchus nerka
TGCTCATCTGCTCTGCCATCCTTCTTGCCTCTCTGAGGTACAATAACGTTAATGAGCCACTTTCAAATAACGACAACATTTCATTTTCATTTTTGGGATTTTTATTTTCAAGAAAACATTATGTATTACGTATACAGACAATTCAGAATTCGTTGCAGGATACATGTCCCCTCTTTCTCAATGATCGCATCATGCAAAACCCTGTATATTTGGTTTAGATTAACAGGTTTGTTTCGCTGAATTTTTACAACACACACATCAGCTATAAAAGTATATAAACAACAAATATGATACATGTTACAATTAAATGGTGTTTCAAACAAATAAAGTAAAATCTTAGACAAGGTTGTTTCTAGTTCTTCAGAATCACCACCAAGCCGGGTTACCATTTGTGTCCAGTGTAGACACTCGCCCGCATGTTGTACATGATTCATGTACATGATTCATGATTTGTTCCATTTTCAACATACGCTCTACATTAGTCCCAGAATTGTGGGTTGTGTAGAACGATACATTGTTCACTTTATTTTCAATAATTTGATGCATAACACTTGTAAGTTCTCTCAAAAGAAAAAAGGTATTTATTCTCTCTAACATCGTATACACATAGTTACCCATTGCTCTACATCTAAATAACAAAAATGTAACTCGGTCTCTTGGGGTTTATTGAGCCAGAAAGTCATCACATCAGCCACCACAGCCTCCCGGTATTTGTTATCGTCCACCAGGGTGTGTCGGATTTCTTTGAGTTTCTCGTGGATGTGGATCGCCTCCTTCAGTTCATGTAGGAATGCCTCTGTTACTCCGTAAACTCTGGGGATAGACGGCACAAGGCCCATAGCCTCCAGGGCTCTGACCAGCGATGGTATAAACCTGCAGGACCAAAGTCTTTTCACCAGCGCCTCAAAATTTTTGAAGAAGTAGTATCTTGGGGCGTCGCATAGGCATGGATGCCTGCACTGGCTGGGGTGATTAATCTCACAACTGATGCATTTTTCTCGTATATATTCTCCAATCACCACGTCTAAAAGCGTGGCTACAGAGGCCTTGATGGTGTCCACAAAAATAGTACTGACCACCCCATCAAACACGTCCTCAGGCTGTGTACATGTAGGGGGTGTCGAGGGAGTAGAATGTAGGGCTGCGCGGCATACAGTCCTTAGTGTCGGGCCCCCATGACGTTTCGGAGTTCTGGTATGCGTTAGGAATATCCATGTTTAATGCGTAGGTTAAGAACTGTAGGTTTTAAGGACCCTCCTTTTATTGTTGAACCAGCCCTCGGGGTATCTGGGCGTGGTTAACGCCGCCGCTTACCTAGTTTTCTTCGGGGGCTGCCCCTTCTGACGATGTACATTCTTGGCTTTGCGTCGTAATCCTCCGGATTCGTATATATTATGCACTTCTTTAGCCGAACAATGCCCTGGCGCTGTTGGCTCTGTACAAACAGAGCGTCCAACAACTCCAACATTTTCAATTCCATTAAAGGCCAACTTTTAAAAGGAATAAGCATTCGCAACCTAAAATCACCGACCAAACCGCCATCCCGGATGTTTTGGTTGCGGATTTCCTCGGTGCTAATATAGAACTCCACGCAGCCACAGGGAAGTCCATTCTTTCTCTGTATTTTCACCCGGTGAAATACTCTTCCTGAGGAGTCAGGGGTACCTTCCCAACGGGTCTCGTAGCCTGTGAACAAGCTGTAACCCTTGGTGATACGGCTCAGTTCGGGACACAAAACCTGGCGAAAAAACGTCCAGTCTTCAACCCCATAGGCCACTCCTAATGTCTGGTCGGTATATTCTTCTCCTTCGGCTAACGTATAGAGTTTCACTGTACAGGCCAAGTAATCAAACAGATACCCCCATTGCTGTCCGTTAGACATCGGCACTTCATCTTCCAGCGCAGTTGCGGGCGGTATATGGGTTCTATACACATTTAGAAAATGCTTTTTTGGAGCATCGTATATTGCCGCAGTATACTTTGCCCTTTCTCTATGTTTCAGCCGCGGTCCTGCTTCAGTTGCTACAGTCATCACAGCTTTGCCACTGATCGCAAAATCCATGTTTAAAAATAGTGTTTACGGTTCTGGGTTCGCACGCCTTGTTCGGGACATTTATAATGCATATGCCACAGCCCAATACCCCAGGACATTCCTGCTTCATCAGATAACAAACATAAGGGCAATAAAACTGGGGGTGGGGGACATACACGTTCCAAAGGTTCAAACACTCAACCCCCCCAGTTCAACCAGGCCCCTAGACATCAATCACCATGACTACTTCAAAGGAGGCCATATAGATATAAAATAACACACACCCTCTAACACGTGACCACAGGAACAGGAGGGATGGGGGCGGAGCCCCATATTTGGAAATGCACACGTCATCATGACGCAGGGGTCATAAATCGCGTGCCGTCTACTTTAATCTCTCTCACATAATATAACCAGTATCACAGCTTCACGATAGTCATATTCTTCTCTATCTCCAACCCTCTGGGGACAGTGTGAACATCTGGTAACAGTGCTGCTCTATTCTGGGACAAGCAGAACCACCCAGCCCATGTAAATCTCAGTTTCACTCCCACAGCTACCAGTCTAGTAGTTAGACTGGGACAGATATGAGTGACTGGTTTTAACCTCTATGGTTGATTCCGGTTAGTTACAGTTACAGATATTATGACAGATCAAATGTATATTATTCAAACATGTTTCATGTTTGAGTCCAGCATCCTGTCTCATTCACAGATGTAACAGACCTGCTCATCAAGATAGTTCATATATTGCTCGATGATCACATCACATGTTTGGTTGTAAGGTTCATATGGGGATTCGATTTATGGGGCTGATGCTGATGTAACATCACCATTGTTCATTTTTTGACATCTGTGGATCTGACTCTGATTAATGTGTGTTTTAAAACTTCATATAACTTTCATAAGCGAACTTCACGACCATGTCAATAAATATTCACAAGTGTGATGAGGATGATGGGGAACTTGTGATCTGAATGATGCTTTGTAAACATACTCAAAGTTGACCTCCTCTACTGATCAGTGTTCCATGTCACTGTCTTCCCCTCAGCACCTGGGATAAGTTTACATTATAGTCGGCATCACTGATATATTTAGCTCAGTGTAATTTAGTTCAGTCAGTGTTCCATGTCAATGTCTCTTCCT
>NW_027031123.1:0-3178 GCF_034236695.1 Oncorhynchus nerka
CCTGTGTGAGGCAGGGTCGTACTCTGCGGATGTTGTAGAGCACATATGTCAGAGTCAGGCCCGCGGGCCACATCATTACAAGAGGTTTTACGGCCCCTGGGATGATCTTGATTTATTAGAACCGGCGCAGCAAGCCGGCAGCCGCAGATCTTTTACACGCACCAATACTACATTTCCCACAATGCAAGGTGGCGCTTCCGAGCAGTAGGCTGCTTCATTTCAGTATTTATTGCTTTGGCATGCGTCAGCATCACAGTAAAATTAACTTTCAGATACCATCAAAAATGGCAAAACGGAAGGTGGATACTGAGAACCGGGGTTTCAAACAAGGTGGGAGTCGGAGTATATGTTCACGAAGGTAGCTGGAAAACCTGTGTGTCTTCTTATTATTGAAGGAGTGGCGAGTACTGAAGAGTATAATCTGAGACGACATTTATGAAACGAAACACGCGGACAAAAACAAGAATATGGACATGGAACAAAGGCTACAAAAAGGCAGAGGAATTAAAAACGAGGCCTCAAATCTCGACAGGCTCTGTTCAAAAAGCCAAATCCTGAGCCAGGCTGCTGTCAAGGCCAGTTTTATTTTGGCAGAAGAGATCGCTAAATCAGCCCGGCCATTTACGGAGGGATTTCATCAAAAACTGCATGATTAAAGTTTGTGGCAAGAGTTTGCCCAGAAAAAAAGCAACTCTTTTTTTAAATGTAGTCTGAGCAGAAACACCATTGCCGAAAGTAGACCAGTTGTCCATCAATCTAAAAGCAGCTTGTGAAAAAAGGAAAAGATTTTATTGCATATTCCTTGGCTGTGGATGAGAGCACCGACATTTCTGACATTGCCCAGTTATTACAATTTTAATCGCGGAGTGGACTCCAACCTAAGCGTGACAGAGGAGTTTTTGGCTTCACGTCCTATGCATGGCACAACTACGGGGCATGATTTGTATGAAGAGGTGTCAAGATGTGTAAATGAGATGGAGCTGCCTTAGGAAAAACTCGTGGGTTTGACAACCGGCCAGACACCTGCGATGTGTGGACACAGGAGCGGACTGGTGGCGAATACGGAAAAGATGCAAGGAAGGTGACAGGTGAGCTGACAGCTTATCATTTATCATACACCAGGAGGCGTTGTGCGGTAAAGCCTTGAAAATGGAGCATGTAATGAGCATCATCACGCACAGTTAACTTTATCAGAGCCAAAGGTTTGAATCACCGCCAGTTCAAGGCATTTCTGTGGAGTTAGAAACGGAGCATGGTGATTTGCCTTATCACACAGAGGTGCGATGGCTAAGCCAGGGAAAGGTGCTTCAAAGATGTTTCGAGCTTCGGTGAGGAGATTTGTCTGTTCTTGGACAGCAAAGGGAAAGACACAACACAACTCCGAGACGAAATGTTTCTGTGTGAAATGGCTTTTCTGTGTGACATTACGAGTCATCTGAATGCAATAAACTTGCAGCTGCAGGATCAGGATCGTGTCATCTCTGATATGTACAGTACAGTGAAGGCATTTAAAACCAAACTGACTCTGTGGAGACGCAGATGCGGAAGAAAATTTGAGCCACTTTCCCAGCTGCCAGACCATGAAGAGAAGCTCTCTACCAGTCGTTCCGAGCACACAGTTGGCTGATAAAATAGGTATGCTTGCCGCTGACTTTGCGCCCGATTTGCTGACTTTGGAAGCACAAAAGCAGGTTGGAACTGCTCGGTAACCCATTTTGCTGTTAGCGTGGAAAGCTCACCACAAACCTCAAATGGAGTTGATTGACCTCAATGCAATGATGCACTGCGAGACAAAGCTGCGACAGTGGGTGCTGCGGAGTTACCGCCCGTTCCTCCCCGGCACAATGCCCCAGCTGCTTGCATCAGGCTGCTCAAGCGTTGTCTATGTTTGGCAGCACATACCTGTGTGAACAACTGTTTTTCTTTGATGAACCTGAACAAAAACATCACACAGAAGTCGACTTACTGCTGAACACCTCCACTCAATTCTGAGGATTTCTTCAGCTCAGAGCCTTACCCGAACATTGATGAACTTGTGGAAAAGATGGGACACCACCAAGTATCACCCTCAACCTCAAACAAGTGAACATTACTGTGCAATCACATATTTAGAGTTTTTACTCAGTTCAAGTTTAAAAGTTAAAATTTAATATTTGTTTTCACTGCATGTTACTTCTCCTTAAACAAAGTGTTGTTTTTGATTAATAGATTTTTGCACTTTATTTTTTTGTATTTCAATCCAATTATATTTTAAAAATATTTCAGTTGAGTGGATGATAGAAAATTGCTATTATTGTTTTTTCTTTGAAGTAAATTTAGCCCACTTTTGCTAAAATAGAAAATATAGTCTACTGATGGTGCCTTGAATACCGGTTTCTTTCATTTAATGTTCATGTTATGGGGATATTTATATAAAGGAAATTTGTCTTTTGTGTCTGTTGAAAATTAAAGATTACTGACAGAGCCATAAGAAAATATTGCTTTATTTATCTGATCATATTGTAATATATTTGTTAGGTTTTCAGTAGGTTCAATTAGGTTCACTAGACTATATGCGTCATTTAAAAAATTTTCAATGAACATTCGAACAGTCCGGCCCTCGTCTTGTAGCTGATTTTTTTATTTGGCCCTCCGTCCATTTGGACTTTTGGACACCCCTGTTGTAGAGCATGAACCTACGAGGAGCGGGCCACCGCCTTGATGTTGAGATTGAGAACGACAGGGTGTTGTCCAGGATCACGCCAAGGTTCTTAGCGCTCTGGGAGGAGGACACAGTGGAGTTGTCAACCGTGATGGCGAGATCATGGAGCGGGCAGTCTTCCCGGGAGGAAGAGCAGCTCCGTCTTGCCGAGGTTCAGCTTGAGGTGGTGATCCGTCATCCACACTGATATGTCTGCCAGACATGCAGAGATGCGATTCGCCACCTGGTCATCAGAAGGGGGAAAGGAGAAGATTAATTGTGTGTCGTCTGCATAGCAATGATAGGAGAGACCATGTGAGGTTATGACAGAGCCAAGTGACTTGGTGTATAGCGAGAATAGGAGAGGGCCTAGAACAGAGCCCTGGGGGACACCAGTGGTGAGAGCACGTGGTGAGGAGACGGATTCTCGCCACGCCACCTGGTAGGAGCGACCTGTCAGGTAGGACGCAATCCAAGCGTGGGCCGCGCCGAGATGCC
>NW_027031124.1:0-3178 GCF_034236695.1 Oncorhynchus nerka
GTTAATAGTCTGAAACCATGTTGATATCTATTCTAGTGTTTATAGTCTGAAACCATGTTTACATGTTGATATCTATTCTAGTGTTAATAGTCTGAAACCATGTTGATATCTATTCTAGTGTTTATAGTCTGAAACCATGTTTACATGTTGATATCTATTCTAGTGTTTATAGTCTGAAACCATGTTGATATCTATTCTAGTGTTTATAGTCTGAAACCATGTTGATATCTATTCTAGTATTTATAGTCTGAAACCATGTTGATATCTATTCTAGTGTTTATAGTCTGAAACCATGTTGATATCTATTCTAGTGTTTATAGTCTGAAACCATGTTTACATGTTGATATCTATTCTAGTGTTTATAGTCTGAAACCATGTTGATATCTATTCTAGTGTTTATAGTCTGAAACCATGTTGATATCTATTCTAGTGTTTATAGTCTGAAACCATGTTGATATCTATTCTAGTGTTTATAGTCTGAAACCATGTTTGATATCTATTCTAGTGTTTATAGTCTGAAACCATGTTGATATCTATTCTAGTGTTTATAGTCTGAAACCATGTTGATATCTATTCTAGTGTTTATAGTCTGAAACCATGTGTGATATCTATTCTAGTGTTTATAGTCTGAAACCATGTTTACATGTTGATATCTATTCTAGTGTTTATAGTCTGAAACCATGTTGATATCTATTCTAGTGTTTATAGTCTGAAACCATGTTGATATCTATTCTAGTGTTTATAGTCTGAAACCATGTTTCATGTTGATATCTATTCTAGTGTTTATAGTCTGAAACCATGTTGATGATATCTATTCTAGTGTTTATAGTCTGAAACCATGTTTGATATCTATTCTAGTGTTTATAGTCTGAAACCATGTTTACATGTTGATATCTATTCTAGTGTTTATAGTCTGAAACCATGTTGATATCTATTCTAGTGTTTATAGTCTGAAACCATGTTGATATCTATTCTAGTGTTAATAGTCTGAAACCATGTTTAGATATCTATTCTAGTGTTTATAGTCTGAAACCATGTTGATATCTATTCTAGTGTTTATAGTCTGAAACCATGTTTACATGTTGATATCTATTCTAGTGTTTATAGTCTGAAACCATGTTGATATCTATTCTAGTGTTTATAGTCTGAAACCATGTTGATATCTATTCTAGTGTTTATAGTCTGAAACCATGTTGATATCTATTCTAGTGTTTATAGTCTGAAACCATGTTTACATGTTGATATCTATTCTAGTGTTTATAGTCTGAAACCATGTTGATATCTATTCTAGTGTTTATAGTCTGAAACCATGTTTACATGTTGATATCTATTCTAGTGTTTATAGTCTGAAACCATGTTGATATCTATTCTAGTGTTTATAGTCTGAAACCATGTTGATATCTATTCTAGTGTTTATAGTCTGAAACCATGTTTACATGTTGATATCTATTCTAGTGTTTATAGTCTGAAACCATGTTGATATCTATTCTAGTGTTTATAGTCTGAAACCATGTTGATATCTATTCTAGTGTTTATAGTCTGAAACCATGTTGATATCTATTCTAGTGTTTATAGTCTGAAACCATGTTGATATCTATTCTAGTGTTTATAGTCTGAAACCATGTTGATATCTATTCTAGTGTTTATAGTCTGAAACCATGTTTACATGTTGATATCTATTCTAGTGTTTATAGTCTGAAACCATTTTGATATCTATTCTAGTGTTAATAGTCTGAAACCATGTTGATATCTATTCTAGTGTTAATAGTCTGAAACCATGTTTACATGTTGATATCTATTCTAGTGTTTATAGTCTGAAACCATGTTGATATCTATTCTAGTGTTTATAGTCTGAAACCATGTTGATATCTATTCTAGTGTTTATAGTCTGAAACCATGTTGATATCTATTCTAGTGTTTATAGTCTGAAACCATGTTTGATATCTATTCTAGTGTTTATAGTCTGAAACCATGTTGATATCTATTCTAGTGTTTATAGTCTGAAACCATGTTGATATCTATTCTAGTATTTATAGTCTGAAACCATGTTGATATCTATTCTAGTGTTTATAGTCTGAAACCATGTTGATATCTATTCTAGTGTTTATAGTCTGAAACCATGTTTACATGTTGATATCTATTCTAGTGTTTATAGTCTGAAACCATGTTGATATCTATTCTAGTGTTTATAGTCTGAAACCATGTTGATATCTATTCTAGTGTTTATAGTCTGAAACCATGTTTACATGTTGATATCTATTCTAGTGTTTATAGTCTGAAACCATGTTGATATCTATTCTAGTGTTTATAGTCTGAAACCATGTTGATATCTATTCTAGTGTTTATAGTCTGAAACCATGTTTGATATCTATTCTAGTGTTTATAGTCTGAAACCATGTTGATATCTATTCTAGTGTTTAATAGTCTGAAACCATGTTGATATCTATTCTAGTGTTTATAGTCTGAAACCATGTTTGATATCTATTCTAGTGTTTATAGTCTGAAACCATGTTGATATCTATTCTAGTGTTTATAGTCTGAAACCATGTTGATATCTATTCTAGTGTTTATAGTCTGAAACCATGTTGATATCTATTCTAGTGTTTATAGTCTGAAACCATGTTGATATCTATTCTAGTGTTTATAGTCTGAAAGCCATGTTGATATCTATTCTAGTGTTTATAGTCTGAAACCATGTTGATATCTATTCTAGTGTTTATAGTCTGAAACCATGTTGATATCTATTCTAGTGTTTATAGTCTGAAACCATGTTGATATCTATTCTAGTGTTATATAGTCTGAAACCATGTTGATATCTATTCCTAGTGTTTATAGTCTGGAAACCATGTTGATATCTATTCTAGTGTTTATAGTCTGAAACCATGTTTACATGTTGATATCTATTCTAGTGTTTATAGTCTGAAACCATGTTGATATCTATTCTAGTGTTTATAGTCTGAAACCATGTTGATATCTATTCTAGTGTTTATAGTCTGAAACCATGTTGATATCTATTCTAGTGTTTATAGTCTGAAAACCATGTTTATGTTGATATCTATTCTAGTGTTTATAGTCTGAAACCATGTTGATATCTATTCTAGTGTTTATAGTCTGAAACCATGTTGATATCTATTCTAGTGTTTATAGTCTGAAACCATGTTGATATCTATTCTAGTGT
>NW_027031125.1:0-3179 GCF_034236695.1 Oncorhynchus nerka
CCTTCACTCCATGTTGAGTGATTAACTGTGAAGTCCCCTCCACTCCATGTTGAGTGATTAACTGTGAAGTCCCCTCCACTCCATGTTGAGTGATTAACTGTGAAGTCCCCTCCACTCCATGTTGAGTGATTAACTGTCAAGTCACCTTCACTCCATGTTGAGTGATTAACTGTGAAGTCCCCTTCACTCCATGTTGAGTGATTAACTGTGTCAAGTCCCCTTCACTCCATGTTGAGTGATTAACTGTCAAGTCCCCTTCACTCCATGTTGAGTGATTAACTGTGAAGTCCCTTTCACTCCATGTTGAGTGATTAACTGTGTCAAGTCACCTCCACTCCATGTTGAGTGATTAACTGTGAAGTCCCCTTCACTCCATGTTGAGTGATTAACTGTGTCAAGTCCCCTTCACTCCATGTTGAGTGATTAACTGTGAAGTCCCCTTCACTCCATGTTGAGTGATTAACTGTGTCAAGTCACCTCCACTCCATGTTGAGTGATTAACTGTGTCAAGTCCCCTTCACTCCATGTTGAGTGATTAACTGTGTCAAGTCCCCTTCACTCCATGTTGAGTGATTAACTGTGAAGTCCCCTTCACTCCATGTTGAGTGATTAACTGTGAAGTCCCCTTCACTCCATGTTGAGTGATTAACTGTGTCAAGTCCCTTCACTCCATGTTGAGTGATTAACTGTGAGTCCCCACTCCATGTTGAGTGATTAACTGTGAAGTCACCTCCACTCCATGTTGAGTGATTAACTGTGAAGTCCCCTCCACTCCATGTTGAGTGATTAACTGTGAAGTCACCTTCACTCCATGTTGAGTGATTAACTGTGAAGTCACCTTCACTCCATGTTGAGTGATTAACTGTGAAGTCCCCTTCACTCCATGTTGAGTGATTAACTGTGTCAAGTCACCTCCACTCCATGTTGAGTGATTAACTGTGAAGTCACCTTCACTCCATGTTGAGTGATTAACTGTGAAGTCCCCTCCACTCCATGTTGAGTGATTAACTGTGAAGTCACCTTCCCTCCATGTTGAGTGATTAACTGTGAAGTCCCCTCCACTCCATGTTGAGTGATTAACTGTGAAGTCACCTTCACTCCATGTTGAGTGATTAACTGTGAAGTCACCTTCACTCCATGTTGAGTGATTAACTGTGTCAAGTCCCCTTCACTCCATGTTGAGTGATTAACTGTGTCAAGTCCCCTTCACTCCATGTTGAGTGATTAACTGTGTCAAGTCCCCTTCACTCCATGTTGAGTGATTAACTGTGAAGTCCCCTTCACTCCATGTTGAGTGATTAACTGTGTCAAGTCCCCTTCACTCCATGTTGAGTGATTAACTGTGAAGTCCCCTTCACTCCATGTTGAGTGATTAACTGTGTCAAGTCACCTCCACTCCATGTTGAGTGATTAACTGTGAAGTCCCCTTCACTCCATGTTGAGTGATTAACTGTGTCAAGTCCCCTTCACTCCATGTTGAGTGATTAACTGTGAAGTCCCCTTCACTCCATGTTGAGTGATTAACTGTGTCAAGTCCCCTTCACTCCATGTTGAGTGATTAACTGTGAAGTCCCCTTCACTCCATGTTGAGTGATTAACTGTGTCAAGTCCCCTTCACTCCATGTTGAGTGATTAACTGTGAAGTCCCCTTCACTCCATGTTGAGTGATTAACTGTGAAGTCCCCTCCACTCCATGTTGAGTGATTAACTGTGAAGTCACCTTCACTCCATGTTGAGTGATTAACTGTGAAGTCCCCTCCACTCCATGTTGAGTGATTAACTGTGAAGTCACCTTCACTCCATGTTGAGTGATTAACTGTGAAGTCACCTTCACTCCATGTTGAGTGATTAACTGTGTCAAGTCCCCTTCACTCCATGTTGAGTGATTAACTGTGAAGTCCCCTTCACTCCATGTTGAGTGATTAACTGTGCAAGTCACCTTCACTCCATGTTGAGTGATTAACTGTGAAGTCCCCTTCACTCCATGTTGAGTGATTAACTGTGTCAAGTCCCCTTCACTCCATGTTGAGTGATTAACTGTGTCAAGTCCCTTCACTCCATGTTGAGTGATTAACTGTGTCAAGTCACCTTCCACTCCATGTTGAGTGATTAACTGTGTCAAGTCCCCTTCCACTCCATGTTGAGTGATTAACTGTGAAGTCCCCTTCACTCCATGTTGAGTGATTAACTGTGAAGTCCCCTTCACTCCATGTTGAGTGATTAACTGTGAAGTCCCTTCACTCCATGTTGAGTGATTAACTGTGAAGTCACCTTCACTCCATGTTGAGATTAACTGTGTCAAGTCTTCACTCCATGTTGAGTGATTAACTGTGAAGTCCCCTTCACTCCATGTTGAGTGATTAACTGTGTAAGTCCCCTTCACTCCATGTTGAGTGATTAACTGTGTCAAGTCCCCTTCACTCCATGTTGAGTGATTAACTGTGAAGTCCCCTTCACTCCATGTTGAGTGATTAACTGTGTCAAGTCACCTCCACTCCATGTTGAGTGATTAACTGTGAAGTCACCTTCACTCCATGTTGAGTGATTAACTGTGAAGTCACCTTCACTCCATGTTGAGTGATTAACTGTGTCAAGTCCCCTTCACTCCATGTTGAGTGATTAACTGTGAAGTCCCCTTCACTCCATGTTGAGTGATTAACTGTGTCAAGTCCCCTTCACTCCATGTTGAGTGATTAACTGTGAAGTCCCCTTCACTCCATGTTGAGTGATTAACTGTGTCAAGTCACCTCCACTCCATGTTGAGTGATTAACTGTGAAGTCCCCTCCACTCCATGTTGAGTGATTAACTGCAGAAGTCACCTTCACCCATGTTGAGTGATTAACTGTGAAGTCACCTTCACTCCATGTTGAGTGATTAACTGTGAAGTCCCCTTCACTCCATGTTGAGTGATTAACTGTGAAGTCCCCTTCACTCCATGTTGAGTGATTAACTGTGAAGTCCCCTTCACTCCATGTTGAGTGATTAACTGTGAAGTCACCTTCACTCCATGTTGAGTGATTAACTGTGAAGTCCCCTTCACTCCATGTTGAGTGATTAACTGTGAAGTCCCCTTCACTCCATGTTGAGTGATTAACTGTGTCAAGTCACCTCCACTCCATGTTGAGTGATTAACTGTGAAGTCCCCTCCACTCCATGTTGAGTGATTAACTGTGAAGTC
>NW_027031126.1:0-3181 GCF_034236695.1 Oncorhynchus nerka
TTGTCTAGTCTCTATCATGCTGTCTAGTCTCTCCCATGTTGTCTAGTCTCTACCATGTTGCCTAGTCTCTCCCATGTTGTCTAGTCTCTACCATGTTGTCTAGTCTCTCCCATGTTGTCTAGTCTCTCCCATGCTGTCTCTCCCATATTGTCTAGTCTC
Source organism: Oncorhynchus nerka (assembly GCF_034236695.1). Classification (NCBI taxonomy): domain Eukaryota; kingdom Metazoa; phylum Chordata; class Actinopteri; order Salmoniformes; family Salmonidae; genus Oncorhynchus; species Oncorhynchus nerka. The sequence continues at coordinate 160 of NW_027031126.1, forward strand.
TACCATGTTGCCTAGTCTCTCCCATGTTGTCTAGTCTCTACCATGTTGTCTAGTTTCTCCCATGTTGTCTGGTCTGTCCCGTGTTGTCTAGTCTCTCCCATGTTGTCTAGTCTCTACCATGTTGCCTTGTCTCTCCCATGTTGTCTAGTCTCTCCCATGTTGTCTAGTCTCTACCATGTTGTCTAGTCTCTACCATGTTGTCCAGTCCCTACCATGTTGTCTCTACCATGTTCTCTAGTCTCTACCATGTTGCCTAGTTTCTCCCATGTTGTCTCTACCATGTTGTTTAGTCTCTCCCATGTTGTCTAGTCTCTACCATGTTTCCTAGTCTCTACCATGTTGTCTCTCCCATGTTGCCTAGTCTCTACCATGTTGCCTAGTCTCTACCATGTTGTCTAGTCTCTCCCATGTTGCCTAGTCTCTACCATGTTGTCTCTCCCATGTTGCCTAGTCTCTACCATGTTTCCTAGTCTCTAACATGTTGTCTAGTCTCTCCCATGGTGTCTAGTCTGTACCATGTTGTCTCTCCCATGATGTCTAATTTCGGTCATGTTGTCTAGGTTCTACCATGTTGTCTTGTCTTTTACCATGTTGTCTAGTTTATACCATGTTGTCTGGTCTCTACCATGTTGTCTAGTTTCTACCATGTTGTCTAGTTTCTACCATGTTGTCTTGTCTCTACCATGTTGTCTAGTCTCTACCACGTTGTCACTCCCATGTTGTCTAGTCTCTACCATGTTGTCTTGTCTCTACCATGTTGTCTTGTTTCTACCATGTTGTCTAGTCTCTCCCATGTTGTCTTGTTTCTACCATGTTGTCTAGTCTCTACCGTGTTGTCTTGTTTCTACCATGTTGTCTAGTCTGTACCATGTTGTCTTGTTTCTACCATGTTGTCTAGTCTCTCCCATGTTGTCTAGTCTCTCCCATGTTGTCTAGTCTCTCCCATGTTGTCTAGTCTCTACCATGTTGTCTAGTCTCTACCATGTTGTCCAGTCCCTACCATGTTGTCTCTACCATGTTCTCTAGTCTCTACCATGTTGCCTAGTTTCTCCCATGTTGTCTCTACCATGTTGTTTAGTCTCTCCCATGTTGTCTAGTCTCTACCATGTTTCCTAGTCTCTACCATGTTGTCTCTCCCATGTTGCCTAGTCTCTACCATGTTGCCTAGTCTCTACCATGTTGTCTAGTCTCTCCCATGTTGCCTAGTCTCTACCATGTTGTCTCTCCCATGTTGCCTAGTCTCTACCATGTTTCCTAGTCTCTAACATGTTGTCTAGTCTCTCCCATGGTGTCTAGTCTGTACCATGTTGTCTCTCCCATGATGTCTAATTTCGGTCATGTTGTCTAGGTTCTACCATGTTGTCTTGTCTTTTACCATGTTGTCTAGTTTATACCATGTTGTCTGGTCTCTACCATGTTGTCTAGTTTCTACCATGTTGTCTAGTTTCTACCATGTTGTCTTGTCTCTACCATGTTGTCTAATCTCTACCACGTTGTCACTCCCATGTTGTCTAGTCTCTACCATGTTGTCTTGTCTCTACCATGTTGTCTTGTTTCTACCATGTTGTCTAGTCTCTCCCATGTTGTCTTGTTTCTACCATGTTGTCTAGTCTCTACCGTGTTGTCTTGTTTCTACCATGTTGTCTAGTCTGTACCATGCTGTCTTGTTTCTACCATGTTGTCTAGTCTCTCCCTTGTTGTCTAGTCTCTACCATGTTGTCTGGTCTCTACCATGTTGTCTTGTTTCTATCATGTTGTCTAGTCTCTCCCATGTTGTCTAATCTCTACCATGTTGTCTTGTTTCTACCATGTTGTCTAGTCTCTCCCATGTTGTCTAATCTCTACCATGTTGTCTACAATCTCCTCCCATGCTGTCTAGTCTCTACCATGTTGTCTGGTCTCTACCATGTTGTCTTGTTTCTATCATGTTGTCTAGTCTCTCCCATGTTGTCTAATCTCTACCATGTTGTCTAATCTCTACCATGTTGTCTAGTCTCTCCCATGTTGTCTAGTCTCTACCATGTTGTCTAATCACTCCCATGCTGTCTAGTCTCTACCATGTTGTCTAGTCTCTCCCATGTTGTCTAATCTCTACCATGTTGTCTAGTCTCTCCCATGTTGTCTAATCTCTACCATGTTGTCTAGTCTCTCCCATGTTGTCTAGTCTCTACCATGTTGTCTAATCTCTCCCATGCTGTCTAGTCTCTACCATGTTGTCTAGTCTCTCCCATGTTGTCTAATCTCTACCATGTTGTCTAGTCTCTCCCATGTTGTCTAATCTCTACCATGTTGTCTAGTCTCTCCCATGTTGTCTAATCTCTACCATGTTGTCTAATCTCTACCATGTTGTCTAGTCTCTCCCATGTTGTCTAATCTCTACCATGTTGTCTAATCTCTACCATGTTGTCTAGTCTCTCCCATGTTGTCTAATCTCTCCCATGTTGTCTAGTCTCTCCCATGTTGTCTAATCTCTCCCATGTTGTCTAATCTCTCCCATGTTGTCTAGTCTCTCCCATGTTGTCTAATCTCTACCATGTTGTCTAATCTCTCCCATGTTGTCTAGTCTCTCTCATGTTGTCTAGTCTCTCCCATGTTGTCTAATCTCTACCATGTTGTCTAATCTCTACCATGTTGTCTAGTCTCTCCCATGTTGTCTAATCTCTACCATGTTGTCTAGTCTCTACCATGTTGTCTAATCTCTACCATGTTGTCTAATCTCTACCATGTTGTCTAATCTCTACCATGTTGTCTTGTTTCTACCATGTTGTCTAGTCTCTACCATGTTGTCTAGTCTCTACCATGTTGTCTGGTCTCTACCGTGTTGTCTTGTTTCTACCATGTTGTCTAGTCTCTACCATGTTATCTTGTTTCTACCATGTTGTCTAGTCTCTACTATGTTGTCTTGTTTCTACCATGTTGTCTTGTTTCTACCATGTTGTCTAGTCTCTACTATGTTGTCTTTTTTCTACCATGTTGTCTAGTCTCTACCATGTTGCCTAGTTTCTACCATGTTGTCTTGTTT
>NW_027031127.1:0-3181 GCF_034236695.1 Oncorhynchus nerka
ATGGTATTGCTCTCAACACACACACACACGCCTTAATCTAAATATATTAAACTTAGGCCCTCTACTTGCATGGTAACCGATAGATACATAATATTGGAAAACATATTCAACTTGGATTAACAATTGGCTTGTTTATAGAGTTATCAACCTATTGGACCATAAGGCCGTTATCTACAATTCAGCACAACGGACATTGGTGTAGGAGACACGTGAAGCCTTTCAGGACCAAGGACAGAGAATTACAAGTCATAACGTAAAACAGGGTACCTTTCAGTACCAAGGACAGAGAATTACAGGTCATAATGTAAAACAGGGCACCTTTCAGTACCAAGAACAGAGAATTACAGTGTATAATGTATACCAGTAGTTTCCATCCTTTTTTGGCCACTGTACGTACCACCGACTGAATGTTGCTCTGCCCAGAGTACCCCTGGAGTACCCCCTCTTGTGCATTTTACCAGTAGGCCTATGGTCTCATGAGTCTTCTCAAGTACCCATCTGTGGAAGACCAAGTACCCCTGTGGTTGAGAACGACGCGTAAACCCTGGTATCTTTCCAGCACCATGGACAGTGGACCTGAAGTCACATACAGTAAATAACCCGGGTATCTTTCAGCACCATGGACAGTGGACCTGAAGTCACATACAGTAAAGTAATCCTAGTATCTTTCAGCACCATGGACAGTGGACCTGAAGTCACATACAGTAAAATAACCCGGGTATCTTTCAGCACCATGGACAGTGGACCTGAAGTCACATACAGTAAAGTAACCCTGGTATATTTCAGCACCATGGACAGTGGACCTGTCACATAGAGTAAAGTAACCCTGGTATCTTTGAGCACCATGGACAGTGGACCTGAAGTCACATAGAGTAAAGTAACCCTGGTATATTTCAGCACCATGGACAGTGGACCTGAAGTCACATACAGTAAAGTAACCTGGGTATCTTTCAGCACCATGGACAGTGGACCTGAAGTCACATAGAGTAAAGTAACCCTGGTATCTTTCAGCACCATGGACAGTGGACCTGAAGTCACATACAGTAAAATAACCCTGGTATCTTTCAGCACCATGGACAGTGGCATAAGGCACAGAAAACCATTATAAGCAGAGAAAAATGGCAGAAGACCTAAATGACATGATTTGCCTCAAAATGCCAGTAATTTTTTCCATGCGGGACATTTCTCCCAACAAGCCTCTTAAAATGAGTCCAACGTGTGATAGAGAGCAGTTGAAAGCAGAGACAGGCACGTCACCACCAGAAGGCTGCACGTGGGGGGGTATTGATGATGAGCACATGTGTCCAATACCCTGGATCAATAAGAGAAGCGCCTCGGGCCATGATACCGCTAAAGAGTGGCCCGGGAAAACCAATGACATATCTACGGGCCCGTCGCTAGACAGGCATATAGAATCTACAAAGAGAACGCCTTCCAATGACCCTGGATTCTAATCCGTAGGGGTCTAGATTCTAATCCGTTGGGGTCTAGATTCTAATCCGTAGGGGTCTAGATTCTAATCCGTTGGGGTCTAGATTCTAATCTGTTGGGGTCTAGATTCTAATCCGTAGGGGTCTAGATTCTAATCCGTTGGGGTCTAGATTCTAATCCGTAGGGATCTAGATTCTAAAATGTTGAGGTCTAGATTCTAATCCGTTGGGGTCTAGATTCTAATCCGTTGGGGTCTAGATTCTAATCCGTTGGGGGTCTAAATTCTAATCCGTTGGTGTCTAGATTCTAATCCGTTGGGGTCTAGATTCTAATCCATTGGGTTCTAGATTCTAATCCGTTGGGGTCTAGATTCTAATCCGTTGGGTTCTAGATTCTAATCCTTTGGGGTCTAGATTCTAAAATGTTGGGGTCTAGATTCTAAAATGTTGGGTTCTAGATTCTAATCCGTTGGTGTCTAGATTCTAATCCGTTGGGGTCTAGATTCTAATCCGTTGGGGTCTAGATTCTAAAATGTTGGGTTCTAGATTCTAAAATGTTGGGGTCTAAATTCTAAAATGTTGGGTTCTAGATTCTAAAATGTTGGGGTCTAAATTCTAAAATGTTGGGTTCTAGATTCTAATCCATTGGGGTCTAAATTCTAATCCGTTGGGGTCTAGATTCTAATCCGTTGGGTTCTAGATTCTAATCCTTTGGGGTCTAGATTCTAAAATATTGGGGTCTAGATTCTAAAATGTTGGGTTCTAGATTCTAATCCGTTGGTGTCTAGATTCTAATCCATTGGGGTCTAGATTCTAATCCGTTGGGGTCTAGATTCTAATCCGTTGGGGTCTAGATTCTAAAATGTTGGGTTCTAGATTCTAAAATGTTGGGGTCTAAATTCTAAAATGTTGGGTTCTAGATTCTAAAATGGGGTCTAAAAAAATGTTGGGTTCTAGATTCTAATGCATTGGGGTCTAAATTCTAATCCGCTAGTCTAGATTCTAACTGCTGGGCTCTAGATTCTAATCCTTGGGTCTAGATTCTAAAATGTTGGGGTCTAGATTCTAAAATGTTGGGTTCTAGATTCTAAAATCCGTTGGTGTCTAGATTCTAACTACTGGGGTCTAGATTCTAACCGTTGGGGAATATGATTTCTCAATCCATTAAAATTCAGATTCTAACTGCTAAGGTCTAGATTCTAAAATGCTGTTCTAGATTCTAACCATTGCAGGGCTCCAAATTCTAAAATGTTGGGTTCTAGATTCAAATGTTGGGGTCTAAATTCTACAAAATGTTGGTTCTAGATTCTAACATTGCAGGGGTCTAAATTCTAATCCGCTAAGGTCTAGATTCTAATCATTGCTGGGTTCAGATTCTAACTTTGGGGTCTAGATTCTAAAATGTTGGGTCTAGATTCTAAAATGTTGGGTTCTAGATTCTAATCCGTTAGTGTCTAGATTCTAATCCGCTGGGGTCTAGATTCTAAACTGTTGGGTTCTAGATTCTAAAATGTTGGGGCTCAAATTCTAAAATGTTGGGTTCTAGATTCTAATCCGTTGGTGAATATGATTCTAATCCATTGGGCTCTAGATTCTAATCTGTTGAGGTCTAGATTCTAAAATGTTGGGTTCTAGATTCTAATCCATTGGGGTCTAAATTCTAAACTGTTGGGTTCTAGATTCTAAATCCGTTGGGTTCCTAGATTCTAATCCTGTTAGGGGTCTAGATTCTAAAATGTTGGGGTCTAGAT
>NW_027031128.1:0-3182 GCF_034236695.1 Oncorhynchus nerka
TCTAGTCAGGGACTGATTTAGACCTGGGACTCCAGGTGGGTGATTCCCCTCTAATCAGGGACTGATTTAGACCTGGGACTCCAGGTGGGTGATTCCCCTCTAATCAGGGACTGATTTAGACCTGGGACTCCAGGTGGGTGATTCCCCTCTAATCAGGGACTGATTTAGACCTGGGACTCCAGGTGGGTGATTCCCCCCAATCAGGACTGACTTAGACATGGGACTCCAGGTGGGTGATTCCCTCTAATCAGGGACTGATTTAAACCTGGGACACCAGGTGGGTGATTCCCCCCAATCAGGGACTGATTTAAACCTGGGACACCAGGTGGGTGATTCCCCTCTAATCAGGGACTGATTTAGACCTGGGACTCCAGGTGGGTGATTCCCCTCTAATCAGGGACTGATTTAGACCTGGGACTCCAGGTGGTTGCAATGAATTAGCAGGTAGAACAGAAAAGCAGCAGGCTCCGGACCTCGTAGGGTCAGAGTTGAATGTCCCTGCTATAGACTATAAATTGTTCTTATTTTCCCTGAACACCTCAGAGAGAAGGTGAGCTTCTAAATGTTTTTTCAAAGCTTTGTTCTAAAATGTGCTTTTCCTGGATTAAAGACTCAAGGTTGGCCATTTTGTTTTTCACATCCTTCCACGTCTGTGTCCCAAATGGCCCCACGCTGCTCCACCTTGTTGTCTGTCCAACCCCACCACGCTGCTCCACCTTGTTGTCTGTCCAACCCCAAATTCTTCACGTCTGCTCCTCCACCCTGTTGTCTGTCCAACCTCACCATGTTGCTCCACCTTGCTGTCTGTCCAACCCCCACCACGCTGCTCCACCTGTTGTCTGTCCCCCAACCCCACCACGCTGCCCACCTTGTGGTCTGTCCCCAAACCACGCTGCTCCACCGTTGTCTGTCCCCAACCCCACCACGTTGCTCCACCTGTGGTCTGCCCCCCAACCCCACCACGCCTGCTCCACCTTGTTGTCTGTCCAACCCACCACGCTGCTCCACCTTGTTGTCTGTCCCCCAACCCCACCACGCTGCTCCACCTTGTTGTCTGTCCCCCAACCCCACCACGCTGCTCCACCTTGTTGTCTGTCCTGTCTACCACGCTGCTCCACCTATGTCTGTCCTCTAACCTCACCATTTTGTTGTCTGGTCCCCAAACCCTACCATGCTGCTTCACCTTGTGGTCTGCGTCCAACCTCACCACGCTGCTCCACCTGTGGTCTGTCCTCAACCCCACCACGCTGCTCCCCCAACTCCCAACCTCTACCACGCTGCTCCACCTTGTGGTCTGCCTCTAACCCTACCACGCTGCTCCACCTGTGGTCTGCTCCCACCTACTTACGCTGCTTCACCTTGTTGTCTGCCCTCAACCCCACCACGCTGCTCCACCTTGTGTTGCTCTAAATTTACTCATTACGTTGCTCCACCTTGCTCCTATCTCTCCCCACCACGCTGCTCCACCTTGTAGTCTGTCCCCCAACCCCACCACGCTGCTCCACCTTGTGGTCTGCCCCAACCCCACCACGCTGCTCCACCTTGTGGTCTGCTCCCAACCCCACCACGCTGCTCCACCTTGTGGTCTGCTCCCAACCCCACCACGCTGCTCCACCTTGTGGTCTGCTCCCCAACCCCACCACGCTGCCCACCGACTCCCCACCACGCTGCTCCACCTTGTAGTCTGTCCCCCAACCCCACCACGCTGCTCCACCTTGTGGTCTGTCCCCCAACCCCACTCACGCTGCTCCACCTTGTGGTCTGCCCCCAACCCCACCACGCTGCCCACCTGTGTCTCCCAACCCCACCACGCTGCTCCACCTTGTTGTCTGTCCAACCCCACCATGCTGCTTCACCTTGTAGTCTGCCCCCCAACCCCACCATGCTGCTTCACCTTGTGGTCTGCCCCCAACCCCACCACGCTGCTTCACCTTGTGGTCTGCTCCTCAACCCCACTCACGCTGCTCCACTCTTGTGGTCTGTCCTCAACCCCACCACGCTGCTCCACCTTGTGGTCTGCCTCAACCCCACCACGCTGCTCCACTCTTGTGGTCTGCCCCCAACCTCACCACGCTGCTCCACCTTGTTGTCTGTCCCTCAACCCCACCACGCTGCTCCACCTTGTGGTCTGTCTCCTCAACCCCACCACGCTGCTCCACCTTGTGGTCTGCCCCAACCCCACCACGCTGCTCCACTCTTGTGGTCTGTCCCCAACCCCACCACGCTGCTCCACCTTGTGGTCTGCCCCCAACCCCACCACGCTGCTCCACCTTGTGGTCTGCCCCAACCCCACCACGCTGCTCCACCTTGTGGTCTGCCCCCAACCCCACCACGCTGCTCCACCTTGTGGTCTGCTCCCCAACCCCACCACGCTGCTCCACCTTGTGGTCTGCCCCCAACCCCACCACGCTGCTCCACTCTTGTGGTCTGCCCCCAACCCCACCACGCTGCTCCACCTTGTGGTCTGCTCCCCAACCCCACCACGCTGCTCCACCTTGTGGTCTGCCCCCAACCCCACTCACGCTGCTTCCACCTTGTGGTCTGCCCCCAACCCCGCCACGCTGCTCCACCTTGTGGTCTGCTCCCCAACCCCACCACGCTGCTCCACCTTGTAGTCTATCCCCAACCCCACCACGCTGCTACACCTTGTGGTCTGCCCCCAACCCCACCACGCTGCTCCACCTTGTGGTCTGCTCCCCAACCCCACTCACGCTGCTCCACCTTGTGGTCTGCCCTCAACCCCACCACGCTGCTCCACTCTTGTAGTCTATCCCCAACCCCGCCACGCTGCTCCACCTTGTGGTCTGTCCTCCAACCCCACCACGCTGCTCCACCTTGTGGTCTGGCCCCCAACCCCACCACGCTGCTCCACCTTGTAGTCTGCCCCAACCCCACCACGCTGCTCCACCTTGTAGTCTGGCCCCCAACCCCACCACGCTGCTCCACCTTGTGGTCTGTCCCCAACCCCACCACGCTGCTCCACCTTGTGGTCTGCCCCCAACCCCACCACGCTGCTCCACCTTGTGGTCTGTCCCCCAACCCCACCACGCTGCTCCACCTTGTGGTCTGCCCTCAACCCCACCACGCTGCTCCACCTTGTAGTCTATCCCCCAACCCCACCACGCTGCTCCAGCCTTGTGGTCTGCCCCCAACCCCACCACGCTGCTCCACCTTGTGGCTGC
>NW_027031129.1:0-3182 GCF_034236695.1 Oncorhynchus nerka
CCTAGGAGGAGATATACAGACTGGTTTCCTAACAGAGTCTAATCATGGGAGAGGATAGGGCTGGTCTCCTAGGAGGGGAGAGGATAGGGCTGGTCTCCTAGGAGGAGATATACAGACTGGTGTCCTAACAGAGTCTAATCAGGGGAGAGGATAGGGCTGGTCTCCTAGGAGGAGATATACAGACTGGTGTCCTAACAGAGTCTAATCATGGGAGAGGAGAGGGCTGGTCTCCTAGGAGGAGATATACAGACTGGTGTCCTAACAGAGTCTAATCATGGGAGAGGATAGGGCTGGTCTCCTAGGAGGGGAGAGGATAGGGCTGGTCTCCTAGGAGGGGAGAGGATAGGGCTGGTCTCCTAGGAGGGGAGAGGATAGGGCTGGTCTCCTAGGAGGATATACAGACTGGTGTCCTAACAGAGTCTAATTAGGGAAGAGGAGAGGGCTGGTCTCCTAGGAGGAGATATACAGACTGGTGTCCTAACAGAGTCTAATCATGGGAGAGGAGGCTGGTCTCTAGGGGATATACAGACTGGTGTCTAACAGAGTCTAATCATGGGAGGAGAGGGGCTGGTCTCTAGGAGATATATACCAGACTGGTTCCTAACAGAGTCTAATCATGGGAGAGGATAGGGCTGGTCTCCTAGGAGGGGAGGAGGATAGGGCTAGTCTCCTAGGAGGAGATATACAGACTGGTGTCCTAACAGAGTCTAATCATGGGAGAGGAGAGGGCTGGTCTCCTAGGAGGGAGATATACAGACTGGTGTCTAACAGAGTCTAATCATGGGAGAAGGGATAGGGCTGGTCTCATAGGAGGAGATATACGGACTGGTCTCCTAGGAATCTAATCATGGGAGAGGGGGCTGGTCTCCTAGGGAGGAGAGGAGGGGCTGGTCTCCTAGGAGGAAGGATAGGGCTGGTCTCCTAACAGGAGGGAGGATAGGGCTGGTCTCCTAGGAGGGATATACAGAGTGTCTAACAGGTCTAATTAGAGGGAGAGGAGAGGGCTGGTCTCTAGGAGGGGACTGGTGTCCTAACAGGTCTAATCATGGGAAGGAGAGGGCTGGTCTCCTAGGAGGAGATATACAGACTGGTTCTCATAGTCTATCAGGGGAGGATAGGGCTGGTCTCCTAGGAGGAGGATATACAGACTGGTGTCTAACAGAGTCTAATCATGGGAGAGGATAGGGGCTGGTCTCCTAGGAGGATATATACAGACTGGTGTCCTAACAGAGTCTAATCATGGGGAGAGGATAGGGCTGGTCTCCTAGGAGGGAGAGGATAGGGCTGGTCTCCTAGGAGGACATACAGACTAGTGTCTAACAGAGTCTAAGCATGGGGAGAAGGGGATAGGGGGCTGGTCTCTAGGAGGAGAGGAATAGGGCTGGTCTCCTAGCAGGAGATATACAGACTGGTGTCCTAACAGAGTCTAATCCAGGGGGAGAGGATAGGGCTGGTCTCTAGGAGATATACAGACTGGTGTCCTAACAGAGTCTAATCATGGGGGAGGATGGGGCTGGTCTCTAGGAGGGAGGATATACAGGACTGGTCTCCTGGGAACACAGACTGGTGTCCCTAATCATGGGAGAGGATAGGGCTGTTCTCCTAGGAGGGAGAGGATAGGGCTGGTTTTCCTAGGAGGATATACAGACTGGTGTCCTAACAGGTCTAAACATGGGAGAGGATAGGGCTGGTCTCCTAGGAGGAGGAGGGCTGGTTTCCATACAGACTGGTGTCCTAACAGAGTCTAATCATGGGAGAGGAGAGGGCTGTTCTCCTAGGAGGAGTCCTAACGCAGGATAAGGGCTGGTTTCTAGGAGGATATACAGACTGGTCTTCCCTAACAGAGTCTAAACATGGGAAGGATAGGGCTGGTCTCCTAGGAGGGGAGAGGATAGGGGCTGGTTTCCTAAGAGGATATATACAGACTGGTATCCTAACAGAGTCTAATCATGGGAAGAAGGCTGGTCTCCTAGGAGGAGATATACAGACTGGTTTCCTAACAGAGTCTAATCATGGGGAGAGGATAGGGCTGGTCTCCCTAGGAGGGAGAGGATAGGGCTGGTCTCTAGCAGAATATACAGACTGGTGTCCTAACAGAGTCTAATCATGGGAGAGGATAGGGCTGGTCTCCTAGGAGGGGAGAGGATAGGGCTGGTCTCCTAGGAGGAGATATACAGACTGGTGTCCTAACATAGTCTAATCATGGGAGAGGATAGGGCTGGTCTCCTAGGAGGGGAGAGGATAGGGCTGGTCTCCTAGGAGGAGATATACAGACTGGTGTCCTAACAGAGTCTAATCATGGGAGAGGATAGGGCTGGTCTCCTAGGAGGGGAGAGGATAGGGCTGGTCTCCTAGGAGGGGAGAGGATAGGGCTGGTCTCCTAGGAGGACATACAGACTGGTGTCCTAACAGAGTCTAAACATGGGAGAGGATAGGGCTGGTCTCCTAGGAGGGGAGAGGATAGGGCTGGTCTCCTAGCAGGAGATATACAGACTGGTGTCCTAACAGAGTCTAATCAGGGGAGAGGATAGGGCTGGTCTCCTAGGAGGAGATATACAGACTGGTGTCCTAACAGAGTCTAATCATGGGAGAGGAGAGGGCTGGTCTCCTAGGAGGAGATATACAGACTGGTGTCCTAACAGAGTCTAATCATGGGAGAGGATAGGGCTGGTCTCCTAGGAGGGGAGAGGATAGGGCTGGTCTCCTAGGAGGGGAGAGGATAGGGCTGGTCTCCTAGGAGGGGAGAGGATAGGGCTGGTTTCCTAGAAGGAGATATACAGACTGGTGTCCTAACAGAGTCTAATCATGGGAGAGGAGAGGGCTGGTCTCCTAGGAGGATATACATACTGGTGTCCTAACAGAGTCTAATCAGGGGAGAGGAGAGGGCTGGTCTCCTAGGAGGATATATACAGACTGGTGTCCTAACAGAGTCTAATCATGGGAGAGAGAGAGGCTCAGGTCTCCTAGGAGGAGATATACAGACTGGTTTCCTAACAGAGTCTAATGCCTAGGAGAAGGCTGGTCTAGGGGAGAGGATGAGGGCTGGTCTCCTAGGAGGAGATATACAGACTGGTGTCCAGCAGAGTCTAATCAGGGAGAGGATAGGGCTGGTCTCCTAGGAGGAGATATACAGACTGGTGTCCTAACAGAGTCTAATCAGGGGAGAGGATAGGGCTGGTCTC
>NW_027031130.1:0-3183 GCF_034236695.1 Oncorhynchus nerka
TGTAACGGCGTTCTTCTATCTCCTCCTCTGATGAAGAGGTAGAATAAGGATCGGACCAAAATGCAGCGTGATGATGATTCATGATAATATTTTAATGAAGGAAAAAACAATACAAGCGGAAACTACAAAATAATGAAAAGTGAAAACCGAAACAGCCCTATCTGGTGCAAACACTAAGACAGGAACAATCACCCACAAAATACACAGTGAAACCCGGCTACCTAAATATGGTTCCCAATCAGAGACAACGAGAATCACCTGACTCTGATTGAGAACCGCCTCAGGCAGCCAAGCCTATGCTACATCCCTACTCAGCCGCAATCCCAATGCCTACAAAACCCCAATACGAAACACAACAAAATAAACCCATGTCACACCCTGGCCTGACCAAATATATAACGAAAACACAAAATACTATGACCAAGGCGTGACAGAACCCCCCCGTAAGGTGCGGACTCCCGGACGCACCTCCAAACCATAGGGAGGGTCCGGGTGGGCGTCTGTCCATGGTGGCGGCTCCGGCTTGGGACGTGGACCCCACTCCATTAATGTCATAGTTCCTCCCCTTCGCGTCCTGGGATAATCCACCCTACGCCGCCGACCATGGCCTAATAGTCCTCACCCAGAACCCCACTGGACTGAGGGGCAGCTCGTGACTGAGGGGCAGCTCGGGACTGAGGGGCAGCTCGGGACTGAGGGGCAGCCCTGGACTGAGGGGCAGCCCGGGACTGAGGAAGCCGGGACTGAGGGAGCCCGGGACTGAGGGGAAGCTCGGGACTGAGGGGAAGCTCGGGACTGAGGGGCAGCTCGGGACTGAGGGGCAGCTCGGGACTGAGGGGCAGCCCTGGACTGAGGGGCAGCCCGGGACTGAGGGGAAGCCCGGGACTGAGGGGAAGCCCGGGACTGAGGGGAAGCCCAGTACTGAGAGGAAGCCCAGTACTGAGAGGAAGCCCAGTACTGAGATGAAGCTCAGGCAGGTAGTAGGCTCCGGTAGATCCTGGCTGGCTGGCGGATCTGGAAGATTCTGGTTGACTGGCAGATCTGGAAGATTCTGGTTGACTGGCAGATCTGGAAGAATCTGGTTGACTGGCAGATCTGGAAGATCATGGCTGACTGGCGGATCTAGCTGCTCTGGCTGCTCCATGCAGACTGACATCTCTGGCTGCTCCATGTAGACTGGCAGCTCTGGCTTCTCCATGCAGATTGGCAGCTCTGGCTGCTCCATGCAGATTGGCAGCTCTGGCTGCTCCATGCAGATTGGAAGCTCAGGCTGCTCCATGCAGACTGACAGCTCTGGCTGCTCCATGTAGACTGGCTGCTATGGCTGCTCCATGCAGACTGGCAGCTCTATGCAGACTGGCAGCTCTGGCTGCTCCATGCAAACTGACAGCTCTGGCTGCTCCATGCAGGCTGACAGCTCTGGCTGCTCCATGCAGGCAGGAGGCTCCGGCAGCGCAGGAGAGAGACAGGCTCTGGCTGCGCTAAACAGGCGGGAGGCTCCAGCAGCGCTGTAGAGGAGGAAGGCTCTGGCAGCGCTGAACAGGCGGGAGACTCCGGCAGCGCAGGAGAGGAGAAAGGCTCTGGCTGCGCTAAACAGGCGGGATACTCCAGCAGCGCTGTAGAGGAGGAAGGCTCTGGCTGCGCTGAACAGGCGGGAGGCTCCGGCAGCGCTGTAGAGGAGGAAGGCTCTGGCTGCGCTAAACAGGCGGGAGGCTCCGGCAGCGCAGGAGAGGAGAAAGGCTCTGGCTGCGCTAAACAGGCGGGAGACTCCAGCAGCGCAGGAGAGGAGGAAGGCTCTGGCTGCGCTAAACAGGCGGGAGACTCCAGCAGCGCAGGAGAGGAGAAAAGCGCTGGCTGCGCTGAACAGGCGAGGCGCACTGAAGGCCTGGTGCGTGGTGCTGGAACTGGTGGTACTGGATCGAGGACACGCACCAGGGAGCTGCTACCGGAGGACTGGTGTGTGGAGGTGGCACTGGATAGACCGGACCGTGCAGGCGCACTGGAGCTCTTGAGCACCCAGCCTGCCCTTACTTGGCTCGATGCCCACTCTAGCCCGGCTAATACGAAGAGCTGGTATGTACTGCACCGGGCTATGCACCCGCACTGGAGACACCGTGCGCTCCATAGCATAACACGGTGCCTGCCCGGTCTCTCTAGCCCCCCGGTAAGCACAGGGAGTTTGCGCAGGTCTCCTACCTGGCATAGCTATACTCCCTGTGAGCCCCCCCCCCAATACATTTCTGGGGCTGACTCTCAGGCTTCCATCCGCGTCGCCGTGCTGCCTCTTCATACCAGCGCCTCTCCGCTTTTCCCGCCTCCAGTTCTTCTTTGGGGCGTCGATATTCACCAGGCTGTGCCCAGGGTCCTTTTCCATCCAATATCTCCTCCCAACTCCAGAAGTCCTTTGATCTCTGCTCCTCACGATTAACAGGGAGAGTTGGCTCAGGTCTGACTCCTGACTCTGCCACTCTCTCCCTGAGCCCCCCCCCAATACATTTTTGGGGCTGCTTTTCGGGCTTCCTTGCCAACCTGTGTTCCCTCATATCGTCGGCTCTTATCTCCGGCTGCCTCTGCTCTCCTAAGTGCCTCCACCTGTTCCCATGGGAGGCGATCTCTTCCAGCCAGTATCTCCTCCCAAGTGTAACAACCCTTGCCATCCAACACGTCTTCCCATGTCCATTCTTCCTTTCGTTTCTCCTGCTGTCGCTGCCTGTTACCACGCTGCTTGGTCCGTGAGTGGTGGGTGATTCTGTAATCGGCGTTCTTCTATCTCCTCCTCTGATGAAGAGGTAGAATAAGAGATCGGACCAAAATGCAGCGTGATGATGATTCATGATAATATTTTAATGAAGGAAAAAAACAATACAAGCGGAAACTACAAAATAATGAAAAGTGAAAACCGAAACAGCCCTATCTGGTGCAAACGCTAAGACAGGAACAATCACCCACAAAATACACAGTGAAACCCCGGCTACCTAAATATGGTTCCCAATCAGAGACAACGAGAATCACCTGACTCTGATTGAGAACCGCCTCAGGCAGCCAAGCCTATGCTACACCCTACTCAGCACGCAATCCCAATGCCTACAAAACCCCAATACGAAACACAACAAAATAAACCCATGTCACACCACTGGCCTGACCAAATATATAACGATAACACAAAATACTATGACCAAGGCG
>NW_027031131.1:0-3183 GCF_034236695.1 Oncorhynchus nerka
GACAGGAGAGACATAACGTAGCCTAATCTACTGAAAACAGGCCTTTACCAGATTATATCATGACAGGAGAGACATAATGTAGCCTAATCTACTGAAAACAGGCCTTTTACCAGATTATATCATGACAGGAGAGACATAATGTAGCCTAATCTGACTGAAAACAGGCCTTTACCAGATTATATCATGACAGGAGAGACATAATGTAGCCTAAATCGACTGAAAACAGGCCTTTTACCAGATTATATCATGACAGGAGAGACATAATGTAGCCTAAATGACTGAAAACAGGCCTTTTACCAGATTATATCATGACAGGAGATACATAATGTAGCCTAATCTGACTGAAAACAGGCCTTTTACCAGATTATATCATGACAGGAGAGACATAATGTAGCCTAATCTGACTGAAAACAGGCCTTTTACCAGATTATATCATGACAGGAGAGACATAATGTAGCCTAAATGACTGAAAACAGGCCTTTTACCAGATTATATCATGACAGGAGATACATAATGTAGCCTAAATGACTGAAAACAGGCCTTTACCAGATTATATCATGACAGGAGAGACATAATGTAGCCTAATCTACTGAAAACAGGCCTTTACCAGATTATATCATGACAGGAGAGACATAATGTAGCCTAATCTGACTGAAAACAGGCCTTTACCAGATTATATCATGACAGGAGAGACATAATGTAGCCTAAATGACTGAAAACAGGCCTTTTACCAGATTATATCATGACAGGAGAGACATAATGTAGCCTAATATGACTGAAAACAGGCCTTTTACCAGATTATATCATGACAGGAGAGACATAATGTAGCCTAATCTGACTGAAAACAGGCCTTTACCAGATTATATCATGACAGGAGAGACATAATGTAGCCTAATCTACTGAAAACAGGCCTTTACCAGATTATATCATGACAGGAGAGACATAATGTAGCCTAATCTACTGAAAACAGGCCTTTTACCAGATTATATCATGACAGGAGAGACATAATGTAGCCTAAATGACTGAAAACAGGCCTTTACCAGATTATATCATGACAGGAGAGACATAATGTAGCCTAAATGACTGAAAACAGGCCTTTTACCAGATTATATCATGACAGGAGATACATAATGTAGCCTAAATCGACTGAAAACAGGCCTTTACCAGATTATATCATGACAGGAGAGACATAATGTAGCCTAAATCTACTGAAAACAGGCCTTTACCAGATTATATCATGACAGGAGAGACATAATGTAGCCTAATCTGACTGAAAACAGGCCTTTACCAGATTATATCATGACAGGAGAGACATAATGTAGCCTAAATCTACTGAAAACAGGCCTTTTACCAGATTATATCATGACAGGAGAGACATAATGTAGCCTAAATCGACTGAAAACAGGCCTTTTACCAGATTATATCATGACAGGAGAGACATAATGTAGCCTAAATCTACTGAAAACAGGCCTTTTACCAGATTATATCATGACAGGAGAGACATAATGTAGCCTAAACTGACTGAAAACAGGCCTTTACCAGATTATATCATGACAGGAGAGACATAATGTAGCCTAAATGACTGAAAACAGGCCTTTTACCAGATTATATCATGACAGGAGAGACATAATGTAGCCTAAACTGACTGAAAACAGGCCTTTACCAGATTATATCATGACAGGAGAGACATAATGTAGCCTAATCTGACTGAAAACAGGCCTTTTACCAGATTATATCATGACAGGAGAGACATAATGTAGCCTAATCTACTGAAAACAGGCCTTTTACCAGATTATATCATGACAGGAGAGACATAATGTAGCCTAAACTGACTGAAAACAGGCCTTTTACCAGATTATATCATGACAGGAGAGACATAATGTAGCCTAAACTGACTGAAAACAGGCCTTTTACCAGATTATATCATGACAGGAGAGACATAATGTAGCCTAAACTGACTGAAAACAGGCCTTTTACCAGATTATATCATGACAGGAGAGACATAATGTAGCCTAATCTGACTGAAAACAGGCCTTTTACCAGATTATATCATGACAGGAGAGACATAATGTAGCCTAAATGACTGAAAACAGGCCTTTTACCAGATTATATCATGACAGGAGAGACATAATGTAGCCTAAACTGACTGAAAACAGGCCTTTTACCAGATTATATCATGACAGGAGAGACATAATGTAGCCTAAATGACTGAAAACAGGCCTTTTACCAGATTATATCATGACAGGAGAGACATAATGTAGCCTAATCTGACTGAAAACAGGCCTTTTACCAGATTATATCATGACAGGAGAGACATAATGTAGCCTAATCTACTGAAAACAGGCCTTTACCAGATTATATCATGACAGGAGAGACATAATGTAGCCTAATCTGACTGAAAACAGGCCTTTTACCAGATTATATCATGACAGGAGAGACATAATGTAGCCTAATCTGACTGAAAACAGGCCTTTTACCAGATTATATCATGACAGGAGAGACTCATGTAGCCTAATCTACGAAACAACTGCTTACCAGATTATATCATGACAGGAGACATAATGTAGCCTAATCTTACAGAAAACAGGCATTTTACCAGATTATATCATGACAGGAGAGACATAATGTAGCCTAAATGACTGAAAACATAGCCTTTTACCAGATTATATCATGACAGGAGAGACATAATGTAGCCTAAATGACTGAAAACAGGCCTTTTACTGATTATATCATGACAGGAGATACATAATGCAGCCTAAATGACTGAAAACAGGCCTTACCAGATTATATCATGACAGGAGAGACATAATGTAGCCTAATCTGACTGAAAACAGGCCTTTACCAGATTATATCACTGACAGGAGATACATATGTAGCCTAATGACCAGAAAACAGGCCTTTTGCAGATTATATCATGACGGAAGACGCAATACTTAGCTATTAACAAAATGACCTTTACCAGATTATATCATGACAGGAGATACATAATGTAGCCTAAATGACTGAAAACAGGCCTTTTACCAGATTATATCATGACAGGAGAGACATAATGTAGCCTAATCTACTGAAAACAGGCCTTTTGCCAGATTATATCATGACAGGAGAGACATAATGTAGCTGGCTAATCTACTGAAAAACAGGCATTTTTTACCAGATTATATCATGACAGGAGAGACATAATGT
>NW_027031132.1:0-3183 GCF_034236695.1 Oncorhynchus nerka
TGACATCCAGTGGAACAGTAGTGCATCTAAATCTTTAAGGGGAGGGGGTGAGAGGGATTACTTTATCCTATCCTAGGTATTCCTTAAAGGGTGGGGTTTCAGGTGTCTCCGGAAGGTGGTGATTGACTGCTGTCCTGGCGTCGTGAGGGAGTTTGTTCCACCATTGGGGGGCCAGAGCAGCGAGGAACAGTTTTGACTGGGCTGAGCGGGAACTGTAGCTTCCTCAGTGGTAGGGAGGCGGAGCAGGCCAGAGGTGGATGAGCACGCGGTGCCCTTGGTTCCAGTTACCTATAATAGCCTTCCAGCAGACCAACCTGTCCTCCCCCTCCCCTCCAGATTTCCAGTTACCTATAGCCTTCCAGCAGACCAACCTGTCCTCCCTCTCTCCCCCAGGTTCCAGTTACCTATAGCCTTCCAGCAGACCAACCTGCCCTCCCTCCCCTCCAGGTTCCAGTTACCTACAGCCTTCCAGCAGACCAACCTGCCCTCCCTCCCTCTCCCCCAGGTTCCAGTTACCTATAGCCTTCCAGCAGACCAACCTGTCCTCCCTCCCCTCAGGTTCCAGTTACCTATAGCCTTCCCGCAGACTAACCTGCCCTCCTCCCTCCCCCTCAGGTTCCAGTTACCTATAGCCTGCCAGCAGACCAACCTGTCCTCCCTCCCCCTCCAGGTTCCAGTTACCTATAGCCTTCCAGCAGACCAACCTGTCCTCCCTCCCCTCCAGGTTCCAGTTACCTATAGCCTTCCAGCAGACCAACCTGTCCTCCCTCCCTCCCTCCCCTCAAGTTCCAGTTACCTATAGCCTTCCAGCAGACCAACCTGTCCTCCCTCCCCCCAGGTTCCAGTTACCTATAACGCCTTCCTAGCCAGACCAACCTGTCCTCCCCTCCCCTCAGGTTCCAGTTACCTATAGCCTTCCAGCAGACCAACCTGTCCTCCCTCCCTCCCCAGGTTCCAGTTACCTATAGCCTTCCAGCAGACCAACCTGCCCTCCTCCCTCTCCTCCAGGTTCCAGTTACCTATAGCCTTCCAGCAGACCAACCTGTCCTCCCTCCCCCCAGGTTCCAGTTACCTATAGCCTTCCAGCAGACCAACCTGTCCTCCCTCCCCCCCAGGTTCCAGTTACCTATAGCCTTCCAGCAGACCAACCTGTCCTCCCTCCCCTCCAGGTTCCAGTTACCTATAGCCTTCCAGCAGACCAACCTGCCCTCCCTCCCTCCCCTCAGGTTCCAGTTACCTATAGCCTTCCAGCAGACCAACCTGCCCTCCCTCCCTCCCCTCCAGGTTCCAGTTACCTATAGCCTTCCAGCAGACCAACCTGCTCCTCCCTCCCCTCCAGGTTCCAGTTACCTATAGCCTTCCAGCAGACCAACCTGTCCTCCCTCCCCCAGGTTCCAGTTACCTATAGCCTTCCAGCAGACCAACCTGTCCTCCCTCCTCCCCTCAGGTTCCAGTTACCTATAGCCTTCCAGCAGACCAACCTGTCCTCCCTCCCCTCCAGGTTCCAGTTACCTATAGCCTTCCAGCAGACCAACCTGTCCTCCTCCCCTCAGGTTCCAGTTACCTATAGCCTTCCAGCAGACCAACCTGTCCTCCCTCCCCTCCAGGTTCCAGTTACCTATAGCCTTCCAGCAGACCAACCTGTCCTCCCTCCCCCCAGGTTCCAGTTACCTATAGCCTTCCAGCAGACCAACCTGTCCTCCCTCCTCCTCCAGGTTCCAGTTACCTATAGCCTTCCAGCAGACCAACCTGCCTCCTCCCTCCTCCTCCAGGTTCCAGTTACCTATAGCCTTCCAGCAGACCAACCTGTCCTCCCTCCCTCCAGGTTCCAGTTACCTATAGCCTTCCAGCAGACCAACCTGTCCCTCCCTCCCCCAGGTTCCAGTTACCTATAGCCTTCCAGCAGACCAACCTGTCCTCCCTCTCCCTCAGGTTCCAGTTACCTATAGCCTTCCAGCAGACCAACCTGTCCTCCCTCCCCCCAGGTTCCAGTTACCTATAGCCTTCCAGCAGACCAACCTGTCCTCCCTCCCCCAGGTTCCAGTTACCTATAGCCTTCCAGCAGACCAACCTGTCCTCCCTCCCTCCCCCCAGGTTCCAGTTACCTATAGCCTTCCAGCAGACCAACCTGCCCTCCCTCTCCCTCCAGGTTCCAGTTACCTATAGCCTTCCAGCAGACCAACCTGTCCTCCCTCCCTCCCCAGGTTCCAGTTACCTATAGCCTTCCAGCAGACCAACCTGTCCTCCCTCCCTCCCAGGTTCCAGTTACCTATAGCCTTCCAGCAGACCAACCTGTCCTCCCTCCCCTCCAGGTTCCAGTTACCTATAGCCTTCCAGCAGACCAACCTGCCCTCCCTCCCTCCCCCAGGTTCCAGTTACCTATAGCCTTCCAGCAGACCAACCTGCCCTCCCTCCCTCCCTCCAGGTTCCAGTTACCTATAGCCTTCCAGCAGACCAACCTGCCCTCCCTCCCTCCCCCAGGTTCCAGTTACCTATAGCCTTCCAGCAGACCAACCTGCCCTCCCTCCCTCCCCTCCAGGTTCCAGTTACCTACAGCCTTCCAGCAGACCAACCTGTCCCTCCCTCTCCCCCAGGTTCCAGTTACCTATAGCCTTCCAGCAGACCAACCTGTCCTCCCTCCCCCCAGGTTCCAGTTACCTATAGCCTTCCAGCAGACCAACCTGTCCTCCCTCCCCTCAGGTTCCAGTTACCTATAGCCTTCCAGCAGACCAACCTGCCCTCCCTCCTCCCTCCAGGTTCCAGTTACCTATAGCCTTCCAGCAGACCAACCTGTCCTCCCTCCCCTCAGGTTCCAGTTACCTATAGCCTTCCAGCAGACCAACCTGTCCTCCCTCCCCTCCAGGTTCCAGTTACCTATAGCCTTCCAGCAGACCAACCTGTCCTCCTCCCCCTCCAGGTTCCAGTTACCTATAGCCTTCCAGCAGACCAACCTGTCCTCCTCCCTCCCCCCAGGTTCCAGTTACCTATAGCCTTCCAGCAGACCAACCTGCCCTCTCCTCTCCCCAGGTTCCAGTTACCTATAGCCTTCCAGCAGACCAACCTGCCCTCCCTCCCTCCTCCTCCAGGTTCCAGTTACCTATAGCCTTCCAGCAAGACCAACCTCTGCTCCTCCCTCCCTCCAGGTTCCAGTTACCTATAGCCTTCCAGCAGACCAACCTGTCC
>NW_027031133.1:0-3184 GCF_034236695.1 Oncorhynchus nerka
CCAAATGCCTGAAGGTACCACGTTCATCTGTAGCTGACCTAAAACAGGGAATTCCTTACTAGGATTAAATGTCAGGAATTGTGAAAAACTGAGTTTAAATGTATTTGGCTTAGGTGTATGTAAACTAATGACTTCAACTGTACCACTGGATGAGATAAATTGTAATCGTTTTTTAGCAGAATTATGTGAGGTTTTATGTGTTGTTGTTCTTAGGCACGATGTGAAGGGGAGTGCCTGGATACAGCCCCTAGCAGTGACATATTGGCCATATACCACAAACCACTGATGTGCATTATTGCTATTATAAACTAGTTACCAAAGTTATTATAACAGTAAACAAGTAATTTTGCATCATACTTGTGAGCATATTTGCCAATAAGGCACGAGGTGTTGTATATGGCCAATATATCACGGCTAAGGGCTGTTCTTAGCCTGTGGTACATTGGCCATATAACACAAATCTTCAAGGTGCCTTATTGCTATTATAAACTGTTTACCAACGTAATTAGAGCAGATACCACGTCTGTCATCCAATCAGCATTCCACAGCTTTCAACCAATCAGCATCCAGGACACAAACTACCCAGTTTATAACGGCCAATATATCACACCTCCTCGGGCCTTATTGATTAAATTGAATGTAGTGTCTTGTCATAAGCTTTATGGGGGAATTGTTTTCTCAGGTACGGTTGTTACCAGTTGTGAGGCATGTCATGACCAAGCCACCTGCCTAGACTCACCTGTGGAACGTGAGAGGGGAGATGCTTTCCAAACCGTCACTTGCACCTGTCAAGATGGCTTCGTTGGCGACGGCATCACTTGCTACGACCTTGAGTTCTGCGCTAAAGGCTCCTGCTGTCGTCAAGGTTACGGCTGGTCCTCGGAGCTGGGCTGTGTGGACGTTGACGAGTGATTCCTCCCAGACCAACCCCTGCAGCCCTCCTCAGGTCTGTGAGAACACCCCCGGATCCTTCAACTGCCTGGGGCCTCCTGAAGACGACCTCCACTCCAGTCCTGGCGACTCCCGTTCAGTGCAGTTTCAGTGCGGGGGAGACGGTGTCCAGTGGGAGAGGACTGTATCAGTGTTGGTGGAACGTCCCTCTGTGCAGACCCCTGCCTGCACTACACAGTACTGAATGACGACTGGCGTTCCACCACCAACTACGGTCCAGCTAACGGCTACCACTGTGACTCGTCTGTCAACTGGCAGGGATGGTATCGCCTGTTCCTGGGGAACACCAGTGTTCAGATGCCAGAGAGGTGTGTGGAGAAATACATGTGTGGGACGGAGATCCCCTTGTGGCTTCCATTAGCTCATCCCCAGCTGTTAGACGGGGTGGTTCAGAGGAGCGTCTGTGGACACTATTATTATGACTGCTGCTACAGGAGGCAAAATCCCATCCATGTCAAAGCCTGCTATGGAAACTACTATGTCTACAAGTTTGTCCCTACAACAACATGCAACATGGCCTACTGTGCAGGTATGACATCATAATGTCCTTGTCACTGTGCAGGTAGCTGACGTCATGATGTCACCTTGTCACTGTGCAGGTATGGCGTCATAATGTCACTTGTCACTGTGCAGGCATGACATCATGATGTCCCTTGTCACTGTGCAGGTATGACGTCATAATGTCCTTGTCACTGTGCAGGTATGATGTCATAATGTCCTTGTCACTGTGCAGGTATGACGTCATAATGTCCTTGTCACTGTGCAGGTATGACCTCATAATGTCCTTGTCACTGTTTCTTAAAGACATCAAGAGTGTTCAAATAACTAGACATAACAGAGTCATTTAACAACACTACCTCTGTCTCTTCCAGACGTCAACACCACGGTGTGTTCCACATGTGGAGTGTTTGATGCCTGTGTGAGAGACAATGAGACCACCTGGAGATGTGAGAGGAAAGGTGAGTGCTGAACAAATATAAACTGTATGGTCAGATCGGTCTTTTTTTCAAACACTATGAAACGCAGATATTTAGGGGTGAAATGATGCATCGTTAAGAGGCGTATCTTTTAACCAATAAGGTCAGAGGAGGCGTGGTATATTGGCCATATGTCACAAACCCCTGAGGTGCATTATTACTATTATAAACTGATTACCAATGAAATTAGAACAGTAAAAATACATGTTTCCTCATACCAGTGGCTTTCAGCCAATCAACATTCAGGGTTCCAGCCCTGAATGATGATTGGTTGATAAAGGCAGCTTGGGGGTTTGTGGTATATGGCCAATATACCACGGCTGAGGGATGTATGCAGGCATTCCGTGTTGCGTGGTGTATAACACAGAGATCTCAGTCTCACACATGTACCTGTTCACACACCTTATTGCTTAAATAACCTCCCGAGTTCTTTACTTAGCTCCAGAGCTGGTGTGTGGGCGGAGCCTCCTGAAGGTGGGCCTTCCAAATGTTTACCTGGAGGCTGCTGGTCTGGATGCTTCCTCTGCCCACCTGGCTGACGGACGCTGCTCTGCCCACGAGGATCGTAACGGCTCAGTGTGGTACCAGGTGGAGCGACGGGAGGGACACTGTGGAAACACTCTGGAGGTGAGAAATATTTTCACTTTATGTTCAAGAAGGTTCTATATTGCTGCCCCAATATTTTCCCTGTTGACGTTTTATGAATTATTACTAAACACACACTTTAGTTGGTTCACATCTTACTTATGGAACAACCTTCAGAATAACCTACAGTTACATTTGACATTTAGCAGCCGCTCTTATCCAGAGCCACTTGCAGTAGTGAGTGAATATACGCTGTGACACTTTTCCTTCTGGTCCCTGGGTGGGAATCAAACCCACAACTCTGGCGCCCTTACTCTACCAACCGAGCTACAGCCGGGATGCAGTGGTGCCTTTCCTTACCGGTTCCCTGGTGGGAATCGAGACCCCCAACTCTGGTGCCCTTACTCTACCAACACGAGGCTACGCAGGATGCAGTGGTGCCTTTCATACCGGTCCCTGGTGGGAATCGAACCCACAACTCTGGCGCCATACTCTACCAACCGAGCTACGCGGGATGCAGTGGTGCCTTTCATACCGGTCCCTGGTGGGAATCGAACCCACAACTCTGGCGCCATACTCTACCAACCGAGCTACGCGGGATGCAGTGGTGCCTTTCATACCGGTCCCTGGTGGGAATCGAACCCACAACTCTGGCGCCATACTCTACCAAC
>NW_027031134.1:0-3185 GCF_034236695.1 Oncorhynchus nerka
TGAAGGAGTGTCCACATTCTGCTGTATATATAGTGTATGTTGAAGGTGTGTCCACATTCTGCTGTATATATAGTGTATGTTTCTGAAGGGGTGTCCACATTCTGCTGTATATATAGTTGTATGTTTCTGAAGGGGTGTCCACATTCTGCTGTATATATAGTGTATGTTGAAGGAGTGTCCACATTCTGCTGTATATATAGTGTATGTTGAAGGGGTGTCCACATTCTGCTGTATATATAGTGTATGTTGAAGGAGTGTCCACATTCTGCTGAATATATCGTGTATGTTGAAGGGGTGTCCACATTCTGCTGTATATATAGTGTATGTTGAAGGAGTGTCCACATTCTGCTGTATATATAGTGTATGTTGAAGGGGAGTCCACATTCTGCTGTATATATAGTGTATGTTGAAGGAGTGTCCACATTCTGCTGTATATATAGTGTATGTTGAAGGAGTGTCCACATTCTGCTGTATATATAGTGTATGTTTCTGAAGGGGTGTCCACATTCTGCTGTATATATAATTGTATGTTTCTGAAGGGGTGTCCACATTCTGCTGTATATATAGTGTATGTTGAAGGGGTGTCCACATTCTGCTGTATATATAGTGTATGTTGAAGGAGTGTCCACATTCTGCTGTATATATCGTGTATGTTGAAGGGGTGTCCACATTCTGCTGTATATATAGTGTATGTTGAAGGAGTGTCCACATTCTGCTGTATATATAGTGTATGTTGAAGGGGTGTCCACATTCTGCTGTATATATAGTGTATGTTGAAGGGGTGTCCACATTCTGCTGTATATATAGTGTATGTTGAAGGAGTGTCCACATTCTGCTGTATATATAGTGTATGTTGAAGGGGAGTCCACATTCTGCTGTATATATAGTTTATGTTTCTGAAGGTGTATCCACATACTGCTGTATATATAGTGTATGTTGAAGGAGTGTCCACATTCTGCTGTATATATAGTGTATGTTGAAGGAGTGTCCACATTCTGCTGTATATATAGTGTATGTTTCTGAAGGGGTGTCCACATTCTGCTGTATATATAGTGTATGTTGAAGGAGTGTCCACATTCTGCTGTATATATAGTGTATGTTTCTGAAGGGTGTCCACATTCTGCTGTATATATAGTGTATGTTTCTGAAGGGGTGTCCACATTCTGCTGTATATATAGTGTATGTTTCTGAAGGGGTGTCCACATTCTGCTGTATATATAGTGTATGTTGAAGGGGTGTCCACATTCTGCTGTATATATAGTGTATGTTGAAGGGGTGTCCACATTCTGCTGTATATATAGTGTATGTTGAAGGGGTGTCCACATTCTGCTGTATATATAGTGTATGTTGAAGGAGTGTCCACATTCTGCTGTATATATAGTGTATGTTGAAGGGTGTCCACATTCTGCTGTATATATAGTGTATGTTGAAGGAGTGTCCACATTCTGCTGTATATATAGTGTATGTTGAAGGAGTGTCCACATTCTGCTGTATATATAGTGTATGTTGAAGGAGTGTCCACATTCTGCTGTATATATAGTGTATGTTGAAGGAGTGTCCACATTCTGCTGTATATATAGTGTATGTTCTGAAGGAGTGTCCACATTCTGCTGTATATATAGTGTATGTTGAAGGGGTGTCCACATTCTGCTGTATATATAGTGTATGTTGAAGGAGTGTCCACATTCTGCTGTATATATAGTGTATGTTGAAGGAGTGTCCACATTCTGCTGTATATATAGTGTATGTTGAAGGAGTGTCCACATTCTGCTGTATATATAGTGTATGTTGAAGGAGTGTCCACATTCTGCTGTATATATAGTGTATGTTGAAGGGGTGTCCACATTCTGCTGTATATATATGTGTATGTTTGAAGGAGTGTCCACATTCTGCTGTATATATAGTGTATGTTGAAGGGAGTGTCCACATTCTGCTGTATATATAGTGTATGTTTCTGAAGGAGTGTCCACATTCTGCTGTATATATAGTGTATGTTGAAGGGGTGTCCACATTCTGCTGTATATATAGTGTATGTTGAAGGGGTGTCCACATTCTGCTGTATATATAGTGTATGTTGAAGGGGTGTCCACATTCTGCTGTATATATAGTGTATGTTGAAGGGGTGTCCACATTCTGCTGTATATATAGTGTATGTTGAAGGAGTGTCCACATTCTGCTGTATATATAGTGTATGTTGAAGGAGTGTCCACATTCTGCTGTATATATAGTGTATGTTGAAGGAGTGTCCACATTCTGCTGTATATATAGTGTATGTTGAAGGAGTGTCCACATTCTGCTGTATATATAGTGTATGTTGAAGGAGTGTCCACATTCTGCTGTATATATAGTGTATGTTGAAGGGGTGTCCACATTCTGCTGTATATATAGTGTATGTTGAAGGGGTGTCCACATTCTGCTGTATATATAGTGTATGTTGAAGGAGTGTCCACATTCTGCTGTATATATAGTGTATGTTGAAGGAGTGTCCACATTCTGCTGTATATAAGTGTATGTTGAAGGGGTGTCCACATTCTGCTGTATATATAGTGTATGTTGAAGGAGTGTCCACATTCTGCTGTATATATAGTGTATGTTGAAGGAGTGTCCACATTCTGCTGTATATATAGTGTATGTTGAAGGAGTGTCCACATTCTGCTGTATATATAGTGTATGTTGAAGGAGTGTCCACATTCTGCTGTATATATAGTGTATGTTTCTGAAGGTGTGTCCACATTCTGCTGTATATATAGTGTATGTCTGAAGGGGTGTCCACATTCTGCTGTATATATAGTGTATGTTGAAGGAGTGTCCACATTCTGCTGTATATAGTAAGTGTATGTTTCTGAAGGGGTGTCCACATTCTGCTGTATATATAGTGTATGTTGAAGGAGTGTCCACATTCTGCTGTATATATAGTGTATGTTGAAGGAGTGTCCACATTCTGCTGTATATATAGTGTATGTTGAAGGAGTGTCCACATTCTGCTGTATATATAGTGTATGTTGAAGGGGTGTCCACATTCTGCTGTATATATAGTGTATGTTGAAGGGGTGTCCACATTCTGCTGTATATATAGTGTATGTCTGAAGGTGTGTCCACATTCTGCTGTATATATAGTGTATGTTGAAGGAGTGTCCACATTCTGCTGTATATATAGTGTATGTTGAAGGGGTGTCCACATTCTG
>NW_027031135.1:0-3187 GCF_034236695.1 Oncorhynchus nerka
TCATTTTTAATCATTTTAGTCAATAAGATTCTTGCTACGTAAGCTTAACTTTCTGAACATTCGAGACGGTAGTCCACTTGTCATTCCAATCTCCTTTGCATTAGCGTAGCCTCTTCTGTAGCCTGTCAACTATGTGTCTGTCTATCCCTGTTCTCTCCTCTCTGCACAGACCATACAAACGCTCCACACCGCGTGCCGCGGCCACCCTAATCTGGTGGTCCCAGCGCGCACGACTCCACGTGGAGTTCCAGGTCTCCGTAGCCTCTGGAACTGCCGATCTGCGGCCAACAAGGCAGAGTTCATCTCAGCCTATGCCTCCTCCAGTCCTCGACTTCTTGGCACTGACGGAAACATGGATCACCACAGATAACACTGCTACTCCTACTGCTCTCTCTTCGTCCGCCCACGTGTTCTCGCACCCGAGAGCTTCTGGTCAGCGGGGTGGTGGCACCGGGATCCTCATCTCTCCCAAGTGGTCATTCTCTCTTTCTCCCCTTACCCATCTGTCTATCGCCTCCTTTGAATTCCATGCTGTCACAGTTACCAGCCCTTTCAAGCTTAACATCCTTATCATTTATCGCCCTCCAGGTTCCCTCGGAGAGTTCATCAATGAGCTTGATGCCTTGATAAGCTCCTTTCCTGAGGACGGCTCACCTCTCACAGTTCTGGGTGACTTTAACCTCCCCACGTCTACCTTGACTCATTCCTCTCTGCCTCCTTCTTTCCACTCCTCTCCTCTTTTGACCTCACCCTCTCACCTTCCCCCCTACTCACAAGGCAGGCAATACGCTCGACCTCATCTTTACTAGATGCTGTTCTTCCACTAACCTCACTGCAACCTCCTCCAAGTCTCCGACCACTACCTTGTATCCTTTTCCCTCTCGCTCTCATCCAACACTTCCCACACTGCCCCTACTCGGATGGTATCGCGCCGTCCCAACCTTCGCTCCTCTCTCCCCCGCTACTCTCTCCTCTTCCATCCTATCATCTCTTCCCTCTGCTCAAACCTTCTCCAACCTATCTCCTGATTCTGCCTCCTAACCCTCCTCTCCTCCCTTTCTGCATCCTTTGACTCTCTATGTCCCCTATCCTCCAGGCCGGCTCGGTCCTCCTCCCTGCCCGTGGCTCGACGACTCATTGCGAGCTCACAGAACAGGGTTCGGGCAGCCGAGCGGAAATGGAGGAAAACTCGCCTCCCTGCGGACCTGGCATCCTTTCACTCCCCTCCTCTCTACATTTTCCTCTTCTGTCTCTGCTGCAAAGCCACTTTCTACCACTCTAAAGTCCAAGCATCTGCCTCTAACCCTAGGAAG
This sequence comes from Oncorhynchus nerka, assembly GCF_034236695.1. Taxonomy (NCBI): domain Eukaryota; kingdom Metazoa; phylum Chordata; class Actinopteri; order Salmoniformes; family Salmonidae; genus Oncorhynchus; species Oncorhynchus nerka. The sequence goes on from NW_027031135.1 coordinate 1,314, forward strand.
CTCTTTGCCACCTTCTCCTCCCTCCTGAATCCTCCTCCCCTCCCCCCTCCTCCTCTCTGCAGATGACTTCGTCAACCATTTTGAAAAGAAGGTCGACGACATCCGATCCTCGTTTGCTAAGTCAAACGACACCGCTGGTTCTGCTCACACTGCCCTACCCTGTGCTCTGACCTCTTTCTCCCTCTCTCTCCAGATGAAATCTCGCGTCTTGTGACGGCCGGCCGCCCAACAACCTGCCCGCTTGACCCTATTCCCTCCTCTTTCTCCAGACCATTTCCGAGACCTTCTCCTTACCTCACCTCGCCATCAACTCATCCCTGACCGCTGGCTACGTCCCTTCCGTCTTCAAGAGAGCGAGAGTTGCACCCTTCTGAAAAACCTACACTCGATCCCTCCGATGTCAACAACTACAGACCAGTATCCCTTCTTTCTTTTTCTCCAAAACTCTTGAACGTGCCGTCCTTGGCCAGCTCTCCCGCTATCTCTCTCAGAATGACCTTCTTGATCCAAATCAGTCAGGTTTCAAGACTAGTCATTCAACTGAGACTGCTCTTCTCTGTATCACGGAGGCACTCCGCACTGCTAAAGCTAACTCTCTCTCCTCTGCTCTCATCCTTCTAGACCTATCGGCTGCCTTCGATACTGTGAACCATCAGATCCTCCTCTCCACCCTCTCCGAGTTGGGCATCTCCGGCGCGGCCCATGCTTGGATTGCGTCCTACCTGACAGGTCGCTCCTACCAGGTGGCGTGGCGAGAATCTGTCTCCTCACCACGCTCTCACCACTGGTGTCCCCAGGGCTCTGTTCTAGGCCCTCTCCTATTCTCGCTATACACCAAGTCACTTGGCTCTGTCATAACCTCACATGGTCTTCCTATCATTGCTATGCAGACGACACACAATTAATCTTCTCCTTTCCCCTCTGATGACCAGGTGGCGAATCGCATCTCTGCATGTCTGGCAGACATATCAGTGTGGATGACGGATCACCACCTCAAGCTGAACCTCGGCAAGACGGAGCTGCTCTTCCTCCCGGGAAGGACTGCCCGCTCCATGATCTCGCCATCACGGTTGACAACTCCATTGTGTCCTCCTCCCAGAGCGCTAAGAACCTTGGCGTGATCCTGACAACACCCTGTCGCTTCAACTAACATCAAGGCGGTGGCCCGTTCCTGTAGGTTCATGCTCTACAACATCCGCAGAGTACGACCCTGCCTCACAGGAAGCGGCGCAGGTCCTAATCCAGGCACTTGTCATCTCCCGTCTGGATTACTGCAACTCGCTGCTGGCTGGGCTCCCTGCCTGTGCCATTAAACCCCTACAACTCATCCAGAACGCCGCAGCCCGTCTGGTGTTCAACCTTCCCAAGTTCTCTCCACGTCACCCCGCTCCTCCGCTCTTCCACTGGCTTCCAGTTGAAGCTCGCATCCGCTACAAGACCATGGTGCTTGCCTACGGAGCTGTGAGGGGAACGGCACCTCAGTACCTCCAGGCTCTGATCAGGCCCTACACCCAAACAAGGGCACTGCGTTCATCCACCTCTGGCCTGCTCGCCTCCCTACCACTGAGGAAGTACAGTTCCCGCTCAGCCCAGTCAAAACTGTTCGCTGTCTGGCCCCCTAATGGTGGAACAAACTCCCTCACGACGCCAGGACAGCGGAGTCAATCACCACCTTCCGGAGACACCTGAAACCCCACCTCTTTAAGGAATACCTAGGATAGGATAAAGTAATCCTTCTCACCCCTCCCCCTTAAAAAGATTTAGATGCACTATTGTAAAGTGGCTGTTCCACTGGATGTCTTAAGGTGAACGTGACCATTTGTAAGTCGCTTCTGGATAAGAGCGTCTGCTAAATGACTTAAATGTAAATGTAA
>NW_027031136.1:0-3187 GCF_034236695.1 Oncorhynchus nerka
TCTCCTCCTCCTGAATCCTCCTCCCCCCCCCCTCCTCCTCTCTGCAGATGACTTCGTCAACCATTTTGAAAAGAAGGTCGTGACATCCGATCCCCTCGTTTGCTAAGTCAAACGACACCGCTGGTTCTGCTCACTGCCCTACCCTGTGCTCTGACCTCTTTCTCCCCTCTCTCTCCAGATGAAATCTCGCGTCTTGTGACGGACGGCCGCCCAACAACCTGCCCGCTTGACCCTATCCCCTCCTCTCTTCTCCAGACCATTTCCGGAGACCTTCTCCCTTACCTCACCTCGCTCATCAACTCATCTGACCGCTGGAGTTGCACCCTTCTGAAAAAACCTACACTCGATCCCTCCGATGTCAGCAACTACAGACCAGTATCCCTTCTTTCTTTTCTCTCCAAAACTCTTGAACGTGCCGTCCTTGGCCAGCTCTCCCGCTATCTCTCTCAGAATGACCTTCTTGATCCAAATCAGTCAGGTTTCAAGACTAGTCATTCAACTGAGACTGCTCTTCTCTGTATCACGGAGGCGCTCCGCACTGCTAAAGCTAACTCTCTCTCCTCTGCTCTCATCCTTCTAGACCTATCGGCTGCCTTCGATACTGTGAACCATCAGATCCTCCTCTCCACCCTCTCCGAGTTGGGCATCTCCGGCGCGGCCCACGCTTGGATTGCGTCCTACCTGACAGGTCGCTCCTACCAGGTGGCGTGGCGAGAATCTGTCTCCTCACCACGTGCTCTCACCACTGGTGTCCCCCAGGGCTCTGTTCTAGGCCCTCTCCTATTCTCGCTATACACCAAGTCACTTGGCTCTGTCATAACCTCACATGGTCTCTCCTATCATTGCTATGCAGACGACACACAATTAATCTTCTCCTTTCCCCCTTCTGATGACCAGGTGGCGAATCGCATCTCTGCATGTCTGGCAGACATATCAGTGTGGATGACGGATCACCACCTCAAGCTGAACCTCGGCAAGACGGAGCTGCTCTTCCTCCGGGGAAGGACTGCCCGTTCCATGATCTCGCCATCACGGTTGACAACTCCATTGTGTCCTCCTCCCAGAGCGCTAAGAACCTTGGCGTGATCCTGGACAACACCCTGTCGTTCTCAACTAACATCAGGCGGTGGCCCGTTCCTGTAGGTTCATGCTCTACAACATCCAGAGTACGACCCTGCCTCACACAGGAAGCAGCGCAGGTCCTAATCAGGCACTTGTCATCTCCCGTCTGGATTACTGCAACTCGCTGTTGGCTGGGCTCCCTGCCTGTGCCATTAAACCCCTACAACTCATCCAGAACGCAGCCCGTCTGGTGTTCAACCTTCCCAAGTTCTCTCCGTCACCCGCTCCTCAGTCGCTCTGGATAAGAGCGTCTGCTAAATGACTTAAATGTAAATGTAAATATCACAGAGTAGGCCTTTAAAACCACTTGACTGGGCCACATCATTAACCTAAATATCACAGAGTAGGCCTTTAAAACCACTTGACTGGGCCACATCATTAATCTAAATATCACAGAGTAGGCCTTTAAAACCACTTGACTGGGCCACATCATTAACCTAAATATCACAGAGTAGGCCTTTAATACCACTTGACTGGGCCACATCAGCATTCTAGGGGTCACATCAGCATTCTAGGGGCCACATCAGCATTCTAGGGGCCACATCAGCATTCTAGGGGCCACATCAGCATTCTAGGGGCCACATCAGCATTCTAGGGGCCACATCAGCATTCTAGGGGCCACATCAGCATTCTAGGGGTCACATCAGCATTCATGGGGCCACATCAGCATTCTAGGGGCCACATCAGCATTCTAGGGGTTCACATCAGCATTCTAGGGGTTCACATCAGCATTCTAGGGGTTCACATCAGCATTCTAGGGGGCCACATCAGCATTCTAGGGGCCACATCAGCATTCTAGGGGCCACATCAGCATTCTAGGGGCCACATCATTATTCTAGGGGATCACATCATTATTCTAGGGGCCACATCATTATTCTAGGGGCCACATCATTATTCTTGGGGCCACATCAGCATTCTAGGGGCCACATCAGCATTCTAGGGGCCACATCATTATTCTAGGGGATCACATCAGCATTCTAGGGGCCACATAAGCATTCTAGAGGCCACATCATTATTCTAGGGGATCACATCAGCATTCTAGGGGCCACATAAGCATTCTAGGGGTTCACATCAGCATTCTAGGGGTTCACATCAGCATTCTAGGGGCCACATCAGCATTCTAGGGGCCACATCAGCATTCTAGGGGCCACATCAGCATTCTAGGGGCCACATCAGCATTCTAGGGGCCACATCATTATTCTAGGGGATCACATCAGCATTCTAGGGGCCACATCATTATTCTAGGGGCCACATCATTATTCTTGGGGCCACATCATTATTCTTGGGGCCACATCAGCATCCTAGGGGCCACATCAGCATTCTAGGGGCCACATCATTATTCTAGGGGATCACATCAGCATTCTAGGGGCCACATAATTATTCTAGGGGATCACATCAGCATTCTAGGGGCCACATAAGCATTCTAGGGGTTCACATCAGCATTCTAGGGGTTCACATCAGCATTCTAGGGGGCCACATCAGCATTCTAGGGGCCACATCAGCATTCTAGGGGCCACATCAGCATTCTAGGGATCACATCAGCATTCTAGGGGCCACATCATTATTCTAGGGGATCACATCAGCATTCTAGGGGCCACATCATTATTCTAGGGGCCACATCATTATTCTTGGGGCCACATCAGCATTCTAGGGGCCACATCAGCATTCTAGGGGCCACATCATTATTCTAGGGGATCACATCAGCATTCTAGGGGCCACATCATTATTCTAGGGGATCACATCAGCATTCTAGGGGCCACATATGCATTCTAGAGGCCACATATGCATTCTAGAGGCCACATCATTATTCTAGGGGATCACATCAGCATTCTAGGGGCCACATAAGCATTCTAGGGGTTCACATTAGCATTCTAGAGGCCACATCAGCATTCTAGGGGCCACATAAGCATTCTAGGGGTTCACATTAGCATTCTAGAGGCCACATCAGCATTCTAGGGGCCACATCATTGGCATATCTAGGGCCAACATCAGCGTTCTGAGGGCACATTGCATCAGCATTCTTGGGGCCACATCAGCATTCTCGGGGGCCGCATCAGCATTCTAG
>NW_027031137.1:0-3188 GCF_034236695.1 Oncorhynchus nerka
AAAGGATGCAGAAAGGAGGAGAGGAGGGTTGAGGAGGCAGAATCAGGAGATAGGTTGAGAAGGTTTGAGCAGAGGGAAGAGATGATAGGATGGAAGAGGAGAGAGAAGCGGGGAGAGAGAGCGAAGGTTGGGACGGCGCGATACCATCCGAGTAGGGGCAGTGTGGGAAGTGTTGGATGAGAGCGAGAGGGAAAAGGATACAAGGTAGTGGTCGGAGACTTGGAGGGGAGTTGCAACGAGGTTAGTGGAAGAACAGCATCTAGTAAAGATGAGGTCGAGCGTATTTCCTGCCTTGTGAGTAGGGGGAAGGTGAGAGGGTGAGGTCAAAAGAGGAGAGGAGTGGAAAGAAGGAGGCAGAGAGGAATGAGTCAAAGGTAGGCGGGGGAGGTTAAAGTCGCCCAGAACTGTGAGAGGTGAGCCGTCCTCAGGAAAGGAGCTTATCAAGGCATCAAGCTCATTGGATGAACCTCCGAGGGAACCTGGAGGGCGATAAATGATAAGGATGTTAAGCTTGAAAGGGCTGGTAACTGTGACAGCATGGAATTCAAAGGAGGCGATAGACAGATGGGTAAGGGGAGAAAGAGAGAATGACCACTTGGGAGAGATGAGGATCCCGGTGCCACCACCCCGCTGACCAGAAGCTCGGGTGTGCGAGAACACGTGGGCAGACGAAGAGAGAGCAGTAGGAGTAGCAGTGTTGTCTGTGGTGATCCATGTTTCCGTCAGTGCCAAGAAGTCGAGGGACTGGAGGGAGACATAGGCGGAGATGAACTCTGCCTTGTTGGCCGCAGATCGGCAGTTCCAGAGGCTACCGGAGACCTGAACTCCACGTGGGTCGTGCGCGCTGGGACCACCAGATTAGGTGGCCGCGCCACGCGGTGTGGAGCGTTTGTATGGTCTGTGCAGAGAGGAGAGAACAGGGATAGACAGACACATAGTTGACAGGCTACACAAGAGGCTACGCTAATGCAAAGGAGATTGAATGACAAGTGGACTACACGTCACGAGTGTTCAGAGAGTTAAGCTTACGTAGCAAGAATCTTATTGACTAAAATGATTAAAATGATACAGTACTGCTGAAGTAGGCTAGCTGGCAGAGGCTGCGTTGTTGACTAAGTAGGCTAGTTGGCATTGGCTGCGTTGTTGACACTACACTAATCAAGTCGTCCGCTGAGTGTAATAGTTTCTACTGTGCTGTTATTCGGGGCCAGCTGGCTAGCTAGCAGTGTTGATTACGTTACGTTGCGTTAAAAGAACGACAATAGCTGGCTAACTAACCTAGGAAGTCGCTTCTAGACTACACAATTATCTTTGATACAAAGACGGCTGTGTAGCTAGCTATGTAGCTAGCTACGATCAAACAAATCAAGCCGTTGTACTGTAATGAAATGAAATGAAAAATGTGATACTACCTGTGGAGCGAAGTTTAAATGCGACCGGATTGTTGAGTGCAGAAGTTCTGTTCGGTAGACGTTGGCTAGCTGTTGGCTAGCTAGCAGAGTCTCCTATGTTAAGGACGACATAAAACTACACACTCTAAACTACACAATTATCTTGGGTACGAAGACAGCAAAGACAACTATGTAGCTAGCTAACACTACACTAATCAAGTCGTTCAGTTGAGTGTAATAGTTGTGCTGCTAATCGGTAGACGGTGGACTAGCTAACGGTGGACGTTAGCTAGCTGGCTAGCTGCAGGGCAGTGTAGACTGCGTTAGGACGACGAAATACGATAATTACGCAATTATCTATGAAACAAAGACGGCTGTGTAGCTAGCTAAGAAGAAATTGATAAGATTAGACAAATCAAACCGTTGTACTATAATGAAATGTAATGAAATGTAATACTACCTGCGGACCGAGTGCAGATGCGACCGCTCGCTCCAACCCGGAAGTGCTCCAATCCTGTATTGTATGGCGTTGTGTGGGTGAGCAGACATCCCTTGTGTCTGCTCACCCACACAACCACCCTTGTGTCGTCGGAAAACTTAAAACTTCTGAAAACTACTGCAGGGGCAGTATTGAGTAGCTTGGATGAAAGGTTCCCAGAGGTGCCCAGAGTAAACAGCCTGCTCCTGAGTCTCAGTTCCTAATATATGCATATTATTATTAGTATTGGATAGAAAACACTCTGAAGTTTAAAACTGAATTATGTCTGTGAGTATAACAGAACTCATATGGCAGGCAAAAACCTGAGAAGAAATCCAAACAGGAAGTGAGAAATCTGAGGTTGGTCGATTTTCAACCCAGGCCCTATTGAATTCACAGTGGGATAGGAATGAAGTTGTACTTCCTAGGACTTCCACTAGATGTCAACCGTCTTTAGAAACTTGAATGAGGCTTCTACTGTGTTGTGGGACTGAATAAGAGCTGAATGAGTCAGGTTACTGGCAGAGAGCCATTTCCTGGTCACGCGGCATTCCACATGATATCGACCTACGTTCCATTACTCCTCTAGACACAAAGGGTGCTTCCAGTTGGAACTTTATTGAATATTTATGATAAATACATCCTAATGATTGATTCTATACTTAGTTTGAAATGTTTCTTCGACCTGTAATATAACTTTTTAAAGTTTTTGTCAAAGATCATCAAGGTAAGGAATATTTTATCATGTAATTTCTGGTTTCTGTTGACCCCAACATGGCGCTGAATTGATTATTTTTCTGAGCGCCGTCTCAGATTATTGCATGGTTTGCTTTTTCTGTAAAGTTTTAAAAAATCTGACACAGCGGTTGCATTAAGGAGGTATATCTATAATTCCATGTGTATAACTTATATTATCATCTACATGTATGATGAGTATTTCTATTGAATCTGATATGGTGCAAAATCACTGGATGTTTTTGAATTAGTGAAAACGGCATATGTAAACTCAGATTTTTTAAATATAAATATGAACTTTATCAAAGTAAACATGTACATGAAGTCATATGAGTGTCATCTGATGAAGATCATCAAGGTTAGTGATTAATTTGACCTCTATTTGTTCTTTTGTGCTCTCATATCTTTGGCTGGAAAAATGGCTGTGTTTATTCTGTGGCTTGGTGGTGACCTAACAATCGTTTGTGGCTCTTTCTGTAAAGCATGTGAAATCGGACACTGTGGTGGGATTAACAACAATTACCTTTAAACGGTATAAAATACATGTATGTTTGAGAATTTTAATTATGAGATTTGTTGTTTTG
>NW_027031138.1:0-3188 GCF_034236695.1 Oncorhynchus nerka
GGGAGAAGGAAGGGGCAGCTTGGGAAGGAGGGGGAGAAGGAAGGGGCAGCTTGGGAAGGAGGGGGAAGGAAGGGGCAGCTTGGGAAGGAGGGGAGAAGGAAGGGAAGCTTGGGAAGGAGGGGAGAGAAGGGGGAGCTTGGGAAGGAGGGGAGAAGGAAGGGGCAGCTTGGGAAGGAGGGGGAGAAGGAAGGGGCAGCTTGGGAAGGAGGGTGAAGGAAGGGGCAGCTTGGAAGGAGGGGAGAAGGAAGGGCAGCTGGGAAGGAGGGGGAGAAGGAAGGGGCAGCTTGGGAAGGAGGGGAAAAGGAAGGGGCAGCTTGGGAAGGAGGGGAGAAGGAAGGGGCAGCTTGGGAAGGAGGGGAAAAGGAAGGGGCAGCTTGGGAAGGAGGGGAGAAGGAAGGGGCAGCTTGGGAAGGAGGGGGTGAAGGAAGGGGCAGCTTGGGAAGGGGCAGCTTGAAGGAAGGGGAGAAGGAAGGGGCAGCTTGGGAAGGAGGGGGGGAAAAGGAAGGGGCAGCTTGGGAAGGAGGGGGAAAAAGGAAGGGGCAGCTTGGGACAGGGAGGAGGGGGAGAAGGAAGGGGCAGCTTGGGAAGGGAGGGGAGAAAAGGAAGGGGCAGCTTGGGAAGGAGGGGGGAGAAAGGAAGGGGCAGCTTGGGAAGGAGGGGGAGAAAAGGGAGAGGCAGCTTGGGAAGGAGGGGAGAAGGAAGGGGCAGCTTGGGAAGAGGAGGGGGGAAGGAAGGGGCAGCTGGAGGAAGGAGGGGAGAAGGAAGGGGCAGCTTGGGAAGGAGGGGGAAAAGGAAGGGGAAGCTTGGGAAGGAGGGGAGAGAGGAAGGGGCAGCTTGGGAGGAAGGGAGGGGGGAAAGGAAGGGGAGCTTGGGAAGGGAGGGGAGAAGAGGAAGGGGCAGCTTGGGAAGGAGGGGGAAAAGAAAGGAAGGGGCAGCTTGGGAAGGAGGGGGAGAAGGAAGGGGCAGCTTGGGAAGGAGGGGGAGAAGGAAGGGGCAGCTTGGGAAGGAGGGGGAAAAGGAAGGGGCAGCTTGGGAAGGAGGGGAGAAGGAAGGGGCAGCTTGGGAAGGAGGGGGAGAAGGAAGGGGCAGCTTGGGAAGGAGGGGGAGAAGGGAAGGGGCAGCTTGGGAAGGAGGGGGCAGCTTGGGAAGGAGGGGGAAAAGGAAGGGGCAGCTTGGGAAGGAGGGGGAAAAGGAAGGGGCAGCTTGGGAAGGAGGGGGAGAAGGAAGGGGTTGCTTGGTGATGGATGTGGGCGGGGGCAAAAAGCACCAGCCTCTGAGCGGATCAGGGGTTTGAGCAGTGACGTATACTCTTGAAATGGTTCTTCGGCTGTCCCATATGAAAACCCTTTGAAGAACCCTTTTTGGTTGCAGGTAGAACCCTTTTGAGTTCCATTTAGAACACTTTAAACAGATGGTTCTACATAGAACCCCAAATAATTCTACCTGAAACCAAAAAGCGCTATATTTGGAACAAAAAAGGTTTATTCTATGGGGACAGCCGAACAACCCTTTGGAAGCCTTTTATCTAAGTGTGTAGCTCTGGGGATAGAGGACGGGGGCTGGGGATAGAGGCCGGGGGCAGGGGCTGAGGATAGAGGCCGGGGCAGGGGCTGGGGATAGAGACGGGGGCAGGGGCTGGGGATAGAGGCCGGGGGCTGGGGATAGAGACCGGGGGCAGGGGCTGGGGATAGAGGCGGGGGCTGGGGATAGGAGGCCGGGGGCAGGGGCTGGGGATAGAGGCCGGGGGCTGGGGATAGAGACGGGGGCAGGGGCTGGGGATAGAGGCCGGGGGCTGGGGATAGAGGCCGGGGGCAGGGGGCTGGGGATAGAGGCCGGGGGCTGGGGATAGAGGCCGAGGGCTGGGGCTTGGGATAGAGGCCAGGGACAGGGGCTGGGGATAGAGGCCGGGGACAGGGGCTGGGGATAGAGGCCGGGGGCTGGGTATAGAGGCCGGGGGCAGGGGCTGGGGTTAGAGGCCGGAGTCAGGGGCTGGGGTTAGAGGCCGGAGTCAGGGGCTGGGGTTAGAGGAGGAGAGGCAGGTGACTTGCTTCAGCCACAGATCAAAAATCTCATTATCCCCAATGACTGATGACATAGGGACCGGTGGGAGTTGATTGGAGCAAATCTCTTGTCTTTCTTGATGTCCGTTTTAAGCTGTTAAGCTTTTTTGGTGCAGTATTTGTCTTTAGAGTATAGTTCTAAAAAGGTTGATATCTAGGGCTCAAATGCTCACACTTTACTGGGCTTTGTCGGAACACGTGTCACCATGTTCTGACTGCTGTGTCACCAGATGACCCTCCAAACAGCCTCAAACAACCCCCAACAGTCCACCACCAACTGAAACAGTAAACTAGGAACACTGAAATCACCTCAGAATCACAAAACCTGTCCTTAAAGTGAAAGTTTAGGAAATTAGAATGAGCACCTTTGAGTAATATTACAAATACATTTACTTTGCTTTTATTTACCGTTTTATATTTACTTACCGCTGATAACCAGACAGCCAAATTAAATAATTAGCCCCCTCGGCGCTAACATTGGACAATGATGGCTTTGTGGCTGGCCGGTCCTACATGACTAAGTGAGCTCTGTGGTCTTTTCCAAGGGGCTTCTATAACTGAATAAATGTACACTAGTCTTGATTAGTAGAATAAGCTACTACTCTCTAGCTCTATTTAACTCCCAGTCTGCCATCATGAATAGTCTTGAGATGAGAGGCACTGGCTTGGGCTTGTCAGACTTGACCCAGGGAATTATACACAGGCACAGGAACACACACACCCACACACACACAGGTCCATCTGTCCCCAGGGGGATTTGAATCAGGGTGTGAACCTAGATGTTCACAGTAGGCCCACAGTCAGATGTGTAACTGTAGCTTGTGTGTGTGTGTGTGCGTGCGTGTGTGTTGGCAGATCGTTGGAGAACAGCTGTGTGATGCTGTGGCTGCTGGTCCTTGTCCTGCCCGGGGTAGCATGCAGTGCCCCTGACCCAGAACCTTCTACAGCCAGACAATGACCACAGAGACGGTGAGTCACACAGCCCACTACACCCTGACCTCAAAGTCCACTAGATAGACTGTCTCTGTGGGTGCCTCTGTGTATCTCTGTGGGTGCCTCTGTGTATCTCTGGGTGCCTCTGTGTATCTCTGTGGGTGTCTCTGTGTATCTCTGTGGGTGTCTCTGTGT
>NW_027031139.1:0-3190 GCF_034236695.1 Oncorhynchus nerka
TATTGCTCCCCACTGTGACATACAGCCTGCTACACAGTCTACTGATACAGCACCCCACTGTGACATACAGCCTGCTATACAGTCTACTGGCTGTAGCACCCCACTGTAGACATACAGCCTGCTATACAGTCTACTGGCTACAGCACCCACTGCTGACATACAGCCTGCTACACAGTCTACTGGCTACAGAACCGCACTGTGACATACAGCCTGCTATACAGTCTACTGGCTACAGCACCCCACTGTGCATACAGCCTGCTATAGCGAGTCTGCTGGCTACAGCACCCCACTGTGACATACAGCCTGCTACACAGTCTGCTGGCTACAGAACCGCACTTTGTGACATACAGCCTGCCAATACAGTCTACTGGCTATAGCACCCACTGTGACATACAGCCTGCTACACAGTCTACTGGCTACAGAACCGCACTGTGACATACAGCCTGCTATACAGTCTACTGGCTACAGCACCGCCACTGTGACATACAGCCTGCTACACAGTCTACTGGCTACAGCACCCACTGTGACATACAGCCTGCTATACAGTCTACTGGCTACAGCACCCCACTGTGACATACAGCCTGCTATACAGTCTACTGGCAGCAGCACCGCACTGTGACATACAGCCTGCTATACAGTCTACTGGCTACAGCACCTCACTGTGACATACAGCCTGCTATACAGTCTACTGGCTATAGCACCCACTGTGACATACAGCCTGCTACACAGTCTACTGGCTACAGCACCCCACTGTGACATACAGCCTGCTATACAGTCTACTGGCTACAGCACCCCACTGTGACATACAGCCTGCTACGCACAGTCTACTGGCTATAGCTTACACAGCCTAAGTTAGACATACAGCCCACTGTGACATACAGCCTGCTATACAGTCTACTGGCTAACGCCCCCACTGCATGACATACAGCCTGCTACACAGTCTACTGGCTACAGCAACCGCACTGTGACATACAGCCTGCTGTAGAGTCTACTGGCTACAGCACCCACTGTGACATACAGCCTGCTATACAGTCTACTGGCTACAGCACCCCACTGTGACATACAGCCTGCTATACAGTCTACTGGCTACAGCACCCCACTGTGACATACAGCCTGCTATACAGTCTACTGGCTACAGCACCCCACTGTGACATACAGCCTGCTACACAGTCTACTGGCTACAGAACCGCACTGTGACATACAGCCTGCTATACAGTCTACTGGCTACAGCACCCCACTGTGACGCCTGCCTGCTATACAGTCTACTGGCTACAGAACCGCACTGTGACATACAGCCTGCTATACAGTCTACTGGCTACAGCACCCCACTGTGACATACAGCCTGCTATACAGTCTGCTGGCTACAGCACCCCACTGTGACATACAGCCTGCTACACAGTCTACTGGCTACAGCACCGCACTGTGACATACAGCCTGCTATACAGTCTACTGGCTACAGCACCCCACTGTGACATACAGCCTGCTACACAGTCTACTGGCTACAGCACCCCACTGTGACATACAGCCTGCTACACAGTCTACTGGCTACAGCACCCCACTGTGACATACAGCCTGCTATAGAGTTTGCTGGCTACAGCACCCCACTGTGACATACAGCCTGCTACACAGTCTACTGGCTACAGCACCCCACTGTGACATACAGCCTGCTACACAGTCTGCTGGCTACAGCACCGCACTGTGACATACAGCCTGCTACACAGTCTACTGGCTACAGCACCCCACTGTGACATACAGCCTGCTATACAGTCTACTGGCTACAGCACCCCACTGTGACATACAGCCTGCTATACAGTCTACTGGCTACAGCACCCACTGTGACATACAGCCTGCTACACAGTCTACTGGCTACAGCACCCCACTGTGACATACAGCCTGCTACACAGTCTACTGGCTACAGCACCGCACTGTGACATACAGCCTGCTATACAGTCTGCTGGCTACAGCATCCCACTGTGACATACAGCCTGCTATAGAGTTTGCTGGCTACAGCATCCCACTGTGACATACAGCCTGCTACACAGTCTACTGGCTACAGCACCCCACTGTGACATACAGCCTGCTATACAGTCTACTGGCTACAGCACCCCACTGTGACATACAGCCTGCTATACAGTCTACTGGCTACAGCACCCCACTGTGACATACAGCCTGCTACACAGTCTACTGGCTACAGCACCCCACTGTGACATACAGCCTGCTATACAGTCTACTGGCTACAGCACCCCACTGTGACATACAGCCTGCTATACAGTCTACTGGCTACAGCATCCCACTGTGACATACAGCCTGCTATAGAGTCTGCTGGCTACAGCACCCCACTGTGACACACAGCCTGCTACACAGTCTACTGGCTGCAGCACCCCACTGTGACATACAGCCTGCTATACAGTCTACTGGCTACAGCACCCCACTGTGACATACAGCCTGCTATACAGTCTACTGGCTACAGCACCCCACTGTGACATACAGCCTGCTATACAGTCTGCTGGCTACAGCACCCCACTGTGACATACAGCCTGCTATACAGTCTACTGGCTACAGCACCCACTGTGACATACAGCCTGCTATACAGTCTACTGGCTACAGCACCCCACTGTGACATACAGCCTGCTATACAGTCTACTGGCTACAGCACCCCACTGTGACATACAGCCTGCTACACAGTCTACTGGCTACAGCACCCCACTGTGACATACAGCCTGCTATACAGTCTACTGGCTACAGCACCCCACTGTGACATACAGCCTGCTATACAGTCTACTGGCTACAGGCACCCCACTGTGACATACAGCCTGCTATACAGTCTACTGGCTATAGCACCCACTGTGACATACAGCCTGCTATACAGTCTACTGGCTATAGCACCCCACTGTGACATACAGCCTGCTACACAGTCTACTGGCTACAGCACCCCACTGTGACATACAGCCTGCTATACAGTCTACTGGCTACAGCACCCCACTGTGACATACAGCCTGCTATACAGTCTACTGGCTACAGCACCCCACTGTGACATACAGCCTGCTATACAGTCTACTGGCTAGCAGCACCCACTGTGACATACAGCCTGCTATACAGATCTGCTGGCTACAGCACCCCACTGTGACATACAGCCTGCTACAGCTCAGTCTGGCTTATATGCACCTCACTGTGACATACAGCCTGCTAT
>NW_027031140.1:0-3191 GCF_034236695.1 Oncorhynchus nerka
AGCCGTTTTTATCAGTCTATGCCCATACCCAGCCGTTCCTCATGACAGTCTATGCCCATACCCAGCCGTTCCTCATCAGACTCTATGCCATACCCAGCCGTTCCTCATCAGACAGTCTATGCCCATACCCAGCCGTTCCTCATCAGTCTATGCCCATACCCAGCCTTTTCCTCATCAGACAGTCTATGCCCATACCCAGCCGTTCCTCATCAGATAGTCTATTCCGATACCCAGCCATTCCTCATCAGATAGACTATGCCCATACCCAGCCGTTCCTCATCAGACAGTCTATGCCCATACCCAGCCGTTCCTCATCAGATAGTCTATGCCCATACCCAGCCGTTCCTCATCAGACAGTCTATGCCCATACCCAGCGGTTCCTCATCAGACAGTCTATGCCCATACCCAGCCGTTCCTCATCAGATAGTCTATGCCCATACCCAGCCGTTCCTCATCAGACTATACCCATACCCAACCGTTCCTCATCAGACAGTCTATACCCATACCCAGCCGTTCCTCATCAGTCTATGCCCATACCCAGCCGTTCCTCATCAGATCTATACCCATACCCAGCCGTTCCTCATCAGATAGTCTATGCCCATACCCAGCCGTTCCTCATCAGACAGTCTATGCCCATACCCAGCCGTTCCTCATCAGACAGTCTATGCCCATACCCAGCCGTTCCTCATCAGACAGTCTATGCCCATACCCAGCCGTTCCTCATCAGACAGTCTATGCCCATACCCAGCCGTTCCTCATCAGATAGTCTATGCCCATACCCAGCCGTTCCTCATCAGACAGTCTATGCCCATACCCAGCCGTTCCTCATCAGACAGTCTATGCCCATACTCCAGCCGTTTCCTCATCAGACAGTCTATGCCCATACCCAGCCGTTCCTCATCAGACAGCTATGCCCATACCCAGCCGTTCCTCATCAGTCTATGCCCATACCCAGCCGTTCCTCATCAGACAGTCTATGCCCATACCCAGCCGTTCCTCATCAGATCTATGCCCATACCCAGCCGTTCTCATCAGTCTATGCCTATACCCAGCCGTTCCTCATCAGACAGTCTATGCCCATACCCAGCCGTTCCTCATCAGACAGTCTATGCCTATACCTAGCCGTTCCTCATCAGTCTATGCCCATACCCAGCCGTTCCTCATCAGACAGTCTATGCCCATACCCAGCCGTTCCTCATCAGACAGTCTATGCCCATACCCAGCCGTCTCTCATCAGATCTATGCCCATACCCAGCCGTTCCTCATCAGACAGTCTATGCCCATACTCCAGTCGTTCCTCATCAGACAGTCTATACCCATACCCAGCCGTTCCTCATCAGAAGTCTATGCCCATACCCAGCCGTTCCTCATCGAGTATCTATGCCCATACCCAGCCGTTCCTCATCAGACAGTCTATGCCCATACCCAGCCGTTCCTCATCAGAGCTATACCCATACCCAGCCGTTCCTCATCAGACAGTCTATGCCCATACCCAGCCGTTCCTCATCAGACAGTCTATGCCCATACCCAGCCGTTCCTCATCAGACAGTCTATACCCATACCCAGCCGTTCCTCATCAGACTATGCCCATACCCAGCCGTTCCTCATCAGCTATCCATACCCAGCGTTCTATCAGACAGCCCATACCCAGCCGTTCCTCATCAGACAGTATACCCATACCCAGCCGTTCCTCATCAGTCTATGCCCATACCCAGCCGTTCCTCATCAGACAGTCTATGCCCATACCCAGCCGTTCCTCATCAGACAGTCTATGCCCATACCCAGCCGTTCCTCATCAGATAGTCTATGCCCATACCCAGCCGCTCCTCATCAGACAGTCATGCCCATACCCAGCCGTTCCTCATCAGACTATGCCTATACCCATGCCTGTTGCTCATCAACAGTCTATGCCCATACCCAGCCGTTCCTCATCAGGTCTATGCCCATACCCAGCCGTTCCTCATCAGACAGTCTATGCCCATACCCAGCCGTTCCTCATCAGACAGTCTATGCCCATACCCAGCCGTTCCTCATCAGACTATACCCATACCCAGCCGTTCCTCATCAGACAGTCTATGCCCATACCCAGCCGTTCCTCATCAGTCTATGCCCATACCCAGCCTTTTCCTCATCAGACAGTCTATGCCCATACCCAGCCGTTCCTCATCAGATAGTCTATGCCCATACCCAGCCGTTCCTCATCAGATAGACTATGCCCATACCCAGCCGTTCCTCATCAGACAGTCTATGCCCATACCCAGCCGTTCCTCATCAGACAGTCTATGCCCATACCCAGCCGTTCCTCATCAGACAGTCTATGCCCATACCCAGCCGTTCCTCATCAGACAGTCTATGCCCATACCCAGCCGTTCCTCATCAGACAGTCTATGCCCATACCCAGCCGTTCCTCATCAGATAGTCTATGCCCATACCCAGCCGTTCCTCATCAGACTATACCCATACCCAGCCGTTCCTGATCAAACAGTCTATACCCATACCCAGCCGTTCCTCATCAGTCTATGCCCATACCCAGCCATTCCTCATCAGTCTATGCCCATACCCAGCCGTTCCTCATCCGAGTCTATACCCATACCCAGCCGTTCCTCATCAGACAGTCTATGCCCATACCCAGCCGTTCCTCATCAGTCTATGCCCATACCCAGCCTTTTCCTCATCAGACAGTCTATGCCCATACCCAGCCGTTCCTCATCAGACAGTATGCCCATACCCAGCCGTTCCTCATCAGTCTATGCCCATACCCAGCCGTTCCTCATCAGACAGTCTATGCCCATACCCAGCCGTTCCTCATCAGACAGTCTATGCCCATACCCAGCCGTTCCTCATCAGTCTATGCCCATACCCAGCCTGTTCCTCATCAGACATCTATGCCCATACCCAGCCGTTCCTCATCAGATAGTCTATGCCCATACCCAGCCGTTCCTCATCAGACAGTCTATGCCCATACCCAGCCGTTCCTCATCAGACAGTCTATGCCCATACCCAGCCGTTCCTCATCAGACAGTCTATGCCCATACCCAGCCGTTTCCTCATCAGACAGTCTATGCCCATACCCAGCCGCGTCCTCATCAGAAGTCTATGCCCATACCCAGCCGTTCCTCATCAGACAGTCTATGCCCATACCCAGCCGTTCTCATCAGACAGTCTATGCCCATACCCAGCCGTTCCTCATC
>NW_027031141.1:0-3196 GCF_034236695.1 Oncorhynchus nerka
TGCATTTATCTTCCTCAGATACCTTGATCTGGTTCTGGTACTCCTACGCATTTATCTTCCTCAGGTACCTTGATCTGGTCTCTGGTACTCCTAGCATTTATCTTCCTCAGGTACCTTGATCTGGTTCTGGTACTCTTTGCATTTATCTTCCTCAAGGTACCTTGATCTGGTTCTGGTACTCTTTGCATTTATCTTCCTCAGGTACCTTGATCTGGTTCTGGTACTCTTTGCATTTATCTTCCTCAGAGTACCTTGATCTGGTTCTGGTACTCTTTGCATTTATCTTCCTCAGATACCTTGATCTGGTTCTGGTACTCTTTGCATTTATCTTCCTCAGGTACCTTGATCTGGTTCTGGTACTCTTTGCATTTATCTTCCTCAGATACCTTGATCTGGTTCTGGTACTCTTTGCATTTATCTTCCTCAGATGCCTTGATCTGGTTCTGGTACTCTTGTATTTATCTTCCTCAGATACCTTGATCTGGTTCTGGTACTCCTAGCATTTATCTTCCTCAGGTACCTTGATCTGGTTCTGGTACTCTTTGCATTTATCTTCCTCAGGTACCTTGATCTGGTTCTGGTACTCCTAGCATTTATCTTCCTCAGGTACCTTGATCTGGTTCTGGTACTCCTAGCATTTATCTTCCTCAGGTACCTTGATCTGGTTCTGGTACTCTTTGCATTTATCTTCCTCAGGTACCTTGATCTGGTTCTGGTACTCTTTGCATTTATCTTCCTCAGGTACCTTGATCTGGTTCTGGTACTCTTTGCATTTATCTTCCTCAGGTACCTTGATCTGGTTCTGGTACTCTTTGCATTTATCTTCCTCAGGTACCTTGATCTGGTTCTGGTACTCTTTGCATTTATCTTCCTCAGGTACCTTGATCTGGTTCTGGTACTCTTAGCATTTATCTTCCTCAGGTACCTTGATCTGGTTCTGGTACTCTTTGCATTTATCTTCCTCAGATACCTTGATCTGGTTCTGGTACTCCTAGCATTTATCTTCCTCAGGTACCTTGATCTGGTTCTGGTACTCTTAGCATTTATCTTCCTCAGGTACCTTGATCTGGTTCTGGTACTCTTTGCATTTATCTTCCTCAGGTACCTTGATCTGGTTCTGGTACTCCTAGCATTTATCTTCCTCAGGTACCTTGATCTGGTTCTGGTACTCTTTGCATTTATCTTCCTCAGGTACCTTGATCTGGTTCTGGTACTCTTTGCATTTATCTTCCTCAGGTACCTTGATCTGGTTCTGGTACTCCTAGCATTTATCTTCCTCAGGTACCTTGATCTGGTTCTGGTACTCTTTGCATTTATCTTCCTCAGATACATTGATCTGGTTCTGGTACTCTTTGTATTTATCTTCCTCAGATACCTTGATATGGTTCTGGTACTCTTTGCATTTATCTTCCTCAGATACCTTGATCTGGTTCTGGTACTCTTTGCATTTATCTTCCTCAGATACCTTGATCTGGTTCTGGTACTCCTAGCATTTATCTTCCTCAGGTACCTTGATCTGGTTCTGGTACTCCTAGCATTTATCTTCCTCAGGTACCTTGATCTGGTTCTGGTACTCTTTGCATTTATCTTCCTCAGATACCTTGATCTGGTTCTGGTACTCCTAGCATTTATCTTCCTCAGGTACCTTGATCTGGTTCTGGTACTCCTAGCATTTATCTTCCTCAGGTACCTTGATCTGGTTCTGGTACTCCTAGCATTTATCTTCCTCAGGTACCTTGATCTGGTTCTGGTACTCTTTGCATTTATCTTCCTCAGGTACCTTGATCTGGTTCTGGTACTCTTTGCATTTATCTTCCTCAGGTACCTTGATCTGGTTCTGGTACTCTTTGCATTTATCTTCCTCAGGTACCTTGATCTGGTTCTGGTACTCTTTGCATTTATCTTCCTCAGGTACCTTGATCTGGTTCTGGTACTCTTTGCATTTATCTTCCTCAGGTACCTTGATCTGGTTCTGGTACTCTTTGCATTTATCTTCCTCAGATACCTTGATCTGGTTCTGGTACTCTTTGCATTTATCTTCCTCAGATACCTTGATATGGTTCTGGTACTCTTTGCATTTATCTTCCTCAGATACCTTGATCTGGTTCTGGTACTCTTTGCATTTATCTTCCTCAGATACCTTGATCTGGTTCTGGTACTCCTAGCATTTATCTTCCTCAGGTACCTTGATCTGGTTCTGGTACTCTTAGCATTTATCTTCCTCAGGTACCTTGATCTGGTTCTGGTACTCCTTGCATTTATCTTCCTCAGATACCTTGATCTGGTTCTGGTACTCCTAGCATTTATCTTCCTCAGGTACCTTGATCTGGTTCTGGTACTCCTAGCATTTATCTTCCTCAGGTACCTTGATCTGGTTCTGGTACTCTTTGCATTTATCTTCCTCAGGTACCTTGATCTGGTTCTGGTACTCTTTGCATTTATCTTCCTCAGGTACCTTGATCTGGTTCTGGTACTCCTTGCATTTATCTTCCTCAGGTACCTTGATCTGGTTCTGGTACTCTTAGCATTTATCTTCCTCAGGTACCTTGATCTGGTTCTGGTACTCTTTGCATTTATCTTCCTCAGATACCTTGATCTGGTTCTGGTACTCCTAGCATTTATCTTCCTCAGGTACCTTGATCTGGTTCTGGTACTCTTAGCATTTATCTTCCTCAGGTACCTTGATCTGGTTCTGGTACTCTTTGCATTTATCTTCCTCAGGTACCTTGATCTGGTTCTGGTACTCTTTGCATTTATCTTCCTCAGGTACCTTGATCTGGTTCTGGTACTCTTTGCATTTATCTTCCTCAGGTACCTTGATCTGGTTCTGGTACTCTTTGCATTTATCTTCCTCAGGTACCTTGATCTGGTTCTGGTACTCCTAGCATTTATCTTCCTCAGGTACCTTGATCTGGTTCTGGTACTCTTTGCATTTATCTTCCTCAGGTACCTTGATCTGGTTCTGGTACTCTTTGCATTTATCTTCCTCAGATACCTTGATCTGGTTCTGGTACTCTTTGCATTTATCTTCCTCAGGTACCTTGATCTGGTTCTGGTACTCTTTGCATTTATCTTCCTCAGGTACCTTGATCTGGTTCTGGTACTCCTAGCATTTATCTTCCTCAGGTACCTTGATCTGGTTCTGGTACTCCTAGCATTTATCTTCCTCAGGTACCTTGATCTGGTTCTGGTACTC
>NW_027031142.1:0-3198 GCF_034236695.1 Oncorhynchus nerka
GGTTTGTACAGAGTTGGCTAAATCCGCTCTTGCCCCCGCTTACATGGCTAATAATCTCCAAGCTGCTCTAAGCGGTGTTGTTTGTGTGAATATTGTTTTCCATAAAGTTAATAACCCCTAAAACGAAATATGAAATGACCTCTTCCCCTATCGTTAAAGCGTGAGATACATTTTTAAAACCAGTGATTTAATTCAAAATATTTAGTACCTACATTTTAACACATGTTATAATTCCAAATTATGTGTCCGCTGTGCGGGGAAATGATAATACAAGCGGAACTACGTAGCTAATACTGTTGTAACTGGGGATCCTTATTGTAGCAACACACTTTTGTAGGGAAGGCAATCCTGCGCTGCGTTAGCTAAGTTTTCATGTCATCGGGTGTAGTTCATAAAGGTTGAAGAGTGTATGTTAGGATGAAGTGTGAATTCATGCCAGGAATAATAAGTGTGAAGTTTGATTTCCTCCCTTCTGTAATAAGCAGCCAATGAGGTATTTTTTCCTTTATTCATGTGTTTAATCTGAACCCGTTATAACGCCGGTTAAACTGTTATGTATGTAAGCACTTCAGAGTTATACCAAGCTAATAAGTCACTCCTAAGATAATGTTGTAAGAGTGTGCTTAACTGTATTTTTAATTTACTTTATAGTTCTCACTGAAGGGGATAATTCTCACTGAAACTACAGAATAAAGCCGCCAGTTAAAATCATGGAACGGTTGTGCTCGTGGTTACTGAAGGGAGCTACAAGACCATTATTCTGCTTCGAATTCACCAACTCAAAGACGCTTGCCCGCTCCATCATAACTCCGTAAGTTTTCCCTCCCTGTGTAGATCAAACGTCCTGCCTGTAAATCCTGGGTATGCCCACATCATTAATGAATAAGATGTGTAGAAAACTGTTTAGCCATAGTTAAAGGCCTTTCATAAAGAGCCTGTCATGATTGCATGTCCCTTATGTTTAACACGTATTGCTTGTTACAGAATACTACTGTTGTACATTTAATATCCCCTAGCAGATTTCGTTGCCTTTGCACAAATTCTGTCATGTTACTGTGGTCTTTTTAAAAGTCAATAAAAATGTGTGTAAAGTGGCCATGTTTGTTTCACTGTATATTTGTTTAAGCCCTCCTAGAAACACCTAATTTCATCCCACAGCATTAATTAATAAGCTGTGTAGAAGCTGTTTAGCCATAAGTAAAGGCCTTTCATAAAGCAGCTGTCATGATTGCATGTCCCTTATGTTTAACACGTATTGCTTGTTACAGAATACTACTGTTGTACATTTAATATCCCTAGCAGATTTCGTTGCCTTTGCACAAATTCTGTCATGTTACTGTGGTCTTTTTAAAAGTCAATAAAAATGTGTGTAAAGTGGTCTCTAACATTCTGATCCTTCCCCATATTTTAACCCTAAACCGCCCACAATAACTATTGTCTATTGTTAGTTTGTGACCTTACTGACAATATCCCCGTTTAAAACAGCTCAAAATACATTGTTGGCTACAGTTTCCATGTCTTTCATTATGCAGACATTTGTTTTATTAGACTATATTTCTCATTAGGAATACGGTTGTCACCCCCCTTGGAGGCTTGGTGCATGTACAAAGAAAAAGTACCAAATTCAACCATGGGTGGCTGTTAACTAAAATAATGGCAATTCGTGTAGTTTTGACTTAGTGGTTGTTTCTTTACTAACTAGGAAAACTCAACAGTGTGTAAGTCTGAGAAACATTATTGAGCTGGTTGGTTTATTGTTGTTGAAAGCTTGAAATGTACACCCATTGAGAAGTGATTTTGCAGCAACAGTTTTAAAGTGGGTAATCGTATCATATATATATATATATATATATATATATATATATATATCCTTGCATGTTTGAATTAGAGCTCCTTTAAAGTGTTTTAGATTATGATAATAATGTTATATTATTTTTATAATAATACATATCTGCAAACCAAATGTTTTTCTGAAAACCCCTTTTTGCATCTTCAATAGTTGTAGATGTTCCAACGTTCGTAGACCTTTCATACAAAAAGACCTAATACTGTCTGTTTCATCGGTTCCTCCGATACAGGATATTTGGTTTAGAGAACAAAGGCTATGAATTCAAACAACAGGAGGGGATGTCGTGACATTCTGTCTGCAACCGGGGTGGGGGGATCACCGGCCGCAGATTAGAGGTATCTATGTTTAACCCCGGGTGGTCGGCTGATATCTCGACATGCCTTATGCATGATAGTGCACACCTTGGTTTCAAACGATTCTCTACAGATAGAATGGGGCTACATGCTTGGGCCCCTGTTGAACACACACCCACACCCTTTGTTTTTGAAACAAACACACACACACACACACACACTCCTGCTGCTCCGTCACACGCACACTCATGCACGCACCCTGATTTTCCGTGTCTTTTTTCTTCGTGACAGACCGGGGTGATGTCGGGAAAGGACATTTTCCTATCGTTAAAGGGTGAGATACATTTTTTAAACCAGTGATTTAATTCCAAAATATTTAGTACATACGTTTTAAAGACGTGTTAGAATTAATGACCAAATTGTACTACTATTTAAACAAGAATCATTAGTATTTTATGTAAAAACATTGGAGGCCTACAGTTGTACCGCACACTCACGCACGCACCCGGATTTTCTGTATTTTTTTCTTCGTGACAGACGTGGTTGATGGCTGGAAAGGACATTTTCCCTTCGTTAAAGGGTGAGATACTGTTTTAAAACCATTGATTTAAGACCCAAAATATATAGTACTAACTTTTTAAAGACATGTTCGAATTAATTACCAAATTGTACTACTATTTAAACATGCATCATTAGTGTTTTTATGTAAAAACATTGGAGACCTACAGTTGTACATTATTACAAACTTTATAACATACCATTGTAGGAAAGACTATAAATTGCTTCTGAGAATCTACGTCTAACAGTCGCTTCCCAATCACCTATGTCCAGTAGCCTTCAGAAATATCTATTAGGAGGGATTCCCTTATTCACATCTCTTTTTAATCTGTCCTGGCAGCTAAATATTCGGGGCTGTGGGTTTGCGCTAAAGCTGTGGTAACAGTGTTAAAGTATATGCTCCACGCTCTGTCCCTAACTATGTGTGTGTTCGAGACATTTTTTTGTTTTTGTTTTAGTTTTATAATGGTTACATGTTCATTACACACCCCTGCATTC
>NW_027031143.1:0-3200 GCF_034236695.1 Oncorhynchus nerka
TCTAGTGGTCTCAGACGTTACTGTAACGTAACAGGAGGAGTAGGGCTCTAGTGGTCTCAGACGTTACTGTAACGTAACAGGAGTGAAGTAGGGCTCTAGTGGTCTCAGACGTTACTGTAACGTAACAGGAGGAGTAGGGCTCTAGTGGTCTCAGACGTTACTGTAACGTAACAGGAGGAGTAGGGCTCTAGTGGTCTCAGACGTTACTGTAACGTAACAGGAGGAGTAGGGCTCTAGTGGTCTCAGACGTTACTGTAACGTAACAGGAGGAGTAGGGCTCTAGTGGTCTCAGACGTTACTGTAACGTAACAGGAGGAGTAGGGCTCTAGTGGTCTCAGACGTTACTGTAACGTAACAGGAGGAGTAGGGCTCTAGTGGTCTCAGACGTTACTGTAACGTAACAGGAGGAGTAGGGCTCTAGTGGTCTCAGACGTTACTGTAACGTAACAGGAGGAGTAGGGCTCTAGTGGTCTCAGACGTTACTGTAACGTAACAGGAGGAGTAGGGCTCTAGTGGTCTCAGACGTTACTGTAACGTAACAGGAGGAGTAGGGCTCTAGTGGTCCTCAGACGTTACTGTAACGTAACAGGAGGAGTAGGGCTCTAGTGGTCTCAGACGTTACTGTAACGTAACAGGAGGAGTAGGGCTCTAGTGGTCTCAGACGTTACTGTAACGTAACAGGAGGAGTAGGGCTCTACTGGTCTCAGACGTTACTGTAACGTAACAGGAGGAGTAGGGCTCTAGTGGTCTCAGACGTTACTGTAACGTAACAGGAGGAGTAGGGCTCTAGTGGTCTCAGACGTTACTGTAACGTAACAGGAGGAGTAGGGCTCTACTGGTCTCAGACGTTACTGTAACGTAACAGGAGGAGTAGGGCTCTAGTGGTCTCAGACGTTACTGTAACGTAACAGGAGGAGTAGGGCTCTAGTGGTCTCAGACGTTACTGTAACGTAACAGGAGGAGTAGGGCTCTACTGGTCTCAGACGTTACTGTAACGTAACAGGAGGAGTAGGGCTCTAGTGGTCTCAGACGTTACTGTAACGTAACAGGAGGAGTAGGGCTCTAGTGGTCTCAGACGTTACTGTAACGTAACAGGAGGAGTAGGGCTCTAGTGGTCTCAGACGTTACTGTAACGTAACAGGAGGAGTAGGGCTCTAGTGGTCTCAGACATTACTGTAACGTAACAGGAGGAGTAGGGCTCTAGTGGTCTCAGACGTTACTGTAACGTAACAGGAGGAGTAGGGCTCTAGTGGTCTCAGACGTTACTGTAACGTAACAGGAGGAGTAGGGCTCTAGTGGTCTCAGACGTTACTGTAACGTAACAGGAGGAGTAGGGCTCTAGTGGTCTCAGACGTTACTGTAACGTAACAGGAGGAGTAGGGCTCTAGTGGTCTCAGACGTTACTGTAACGTAACAGGAGGAGTAGGGCTCTAGTGGTCTCAGACGTTACTGTAACGTAACAGGAGGAGTAGGGCTCTAGTGGTCTCAGACGTTACTGTAACGTAACAGGAGGAGTAGGGCTCTAGTGGTCTCAGACGTTACTGTAACGTAACAGGAGGAGTAGGGCTCTAGTGGTCTCAGACGTTACTGTAACGTAACAGGAGGAGTAGGGCTCTAGTGGTCTCAGACGTTACTGTAACGTAACAGGAGGAGTAGGGCTCTACTGGTCTCAGACGTTACTGTAACGTAACAGGAGGAGTAGGGCTCTAGTGGTCTCAGACGTTACTGTAACGTAACAGGAGGAGTAGGGCTCTAGTGGTCTCAGACGTTACTGTAACGTAACAGGAGGAGTAGGGCTCTAGTGGTCTCAGACGTTACTGTAACGTAACAGGAGGAGTAGGGCTCTAGTGGTCTCAGACGTTACTGTAACGTAACAGGAGGAGTAGGGCTCTAGTGGTCTCAGACGTTACTGTAACGTAACAGGAGGAGTAGGGCTCTAGTGGTCTCAGACGTTACTGTAACGTAACAGGAGGAGTAGGGCTCTAGTGGTCTCAGACGTTACTGTAACGTAACAGGAGGAGTAGGGCTCTAGTGGTCTCAGACGTTACTGTAACGTAACAGGAGGAGTAGGGCTCTAGTGGTCTCAGACGTTACTGTAACGTAACAGGAGGAGTAGGGCTCTAGTGGTCTCAGACGTTACTGTAACGTAACAGGAGGAGTAGGGCTCTAGTGGTCTCAGACGTTACTGTAACGTAACAGGAGGAGTAGGGCTCTAGTGGTCTCAGACGTTACTGTAACGTAACAGGAGGAGTAGGGCTCTAGTGGTCTCAGACGTTACTGTAACGTAACAGGAGGAGTAGGGCTCTAGTGGTCTCAGACGTTACTGTAACGTAACAGGAGGAGTAGGGCTCTAGTGGTCTCAGACGTTACTGTAACGTAACAGGAGGAGTAGGGCTCTAGTGGTCTCAGACGTTACTGTAACGTAACAGGAGGAGTAGGGCTCTAGTGGTCTCAGACGTTACTGTAACGTAACAGGAGGAGTAGGGCTCTAGTGGTCTCAGACGTTACTGTAACGTAACAGGAGGAGTAGGGCTCTAGTGGTCTCAGACGTTACTGTAACGTAACAGGAGGAGTAGGGCTCTAGTGGTCTCAGACGTTACTGTAACGTAACAGGAGGAGTAGGGCTCTAGTGGTCTCAGACGTTACTGTAACGTAACAGGAGGAGTAGGGCTCTAGTGGTCTCAGACATTACTGTAACGTAACAGGAGGAGTAGGGCTCTAGTGGTCTCAGACGTTACTGTAACGTAACAGGAGGAGTAGGGCTCTAGTGGTCTCAGACGTTACTGTAACGTAACAGGAGGAGTAGGGCTCTAGTGGTCTCAGACGTTACTGTAACGTAACAGGAGGAGTAGGGCTCTAGTGGTCTCAGACGTTACTGTAACGTAACAGGAGGAGTAGGGCTCTAGTGGTCTCAGACGTTACTGTAACGTAACAGGAGGAGTAGGGCCTCTAGTGGTCTCAGACGTTACTGTAACGTAACAGGAGGAGTAGGCTCTAGTGGTCTCAGACGTTACTGTAACGTAACAGGAGGAGTAGGGCCTAGTGGTCCCAGACGTTACTGTAACGTAACAGGAGGAGTAGGGCTCTAGTGGTCTCAGACGTTACTGTAACGTAACTGGAGGAGTAGGGCTCTAGTGGTGTCTCAGACGTTACTGTAACGTAACAGGAGGAGTAGGGCTCTAGTGGTCCCAGACGTTACT
>NW_027031144.1:0-3201 GCF_034236695.1 Oncorhynchus nerka
GTGCAGCCACGTCCTATAGGAAGTCCACTGAGTGCGGCGCGTCCTAGTAGGAAGTCCACTGTGTGCGGCCCGTCCTAGTAGGAGGCCACTGTGCGCAGCCCGTCTATAGGAAGTCCCCACAATGTGCAGCCACGTCCTAGTAGGAAGTCCACTGTGGGGCGCGTCCTAGTAGGAAGTCCACTCATGTGTGGGCGCGTCCTAGTAGGAAGTCCACTGTGTGCGGCGCGTCCTAGTAGGAAGTCCACTGTGTGCAGCCCGTCCTATAGGAAGTCCACTGTGTGCAGCCCGTCCTATAGGAAGTCCACTGTGTGCAGCCCACCCTGCACTGACATAAATAAACAGAGCATGTCTACCTCTGCTAAGCATCCCAGAAACGTAAGTTAAAAAGATGGCCCCCGTTATCATATGTAGCCTCTTAAGAAACAAGGTTCATGAAATCAATCATTTGCTAGTGAACAGATGACATTCATATCCTGACTATCTCTGAAACTCACTTAGTTATTAATACATTTGATGGTACACAGTGGTAGCAATACATGTTTTCAACATCGTCAGAAAGAGACAGGAATGCCAAAGGTGGAGGTGTTGCTGTTTATATTCAGAACCACATTCCTGTAAAGCTTAGAGAGGATCTCATGTTAAATACTGTTGTAGTAATATGGCTACAGGTTCATCTGTCTCACCTAAAGCCCATTCTGGTGGGAAGCTGCTATAGACCAGTCAGTATCTGGATAATGTTAAATACTGTTGTAGTAATATGGCTACAGGTTCATCTGCCTCACCTAAAGCCCATTCTGGTGGGAAGCTGCTATAGACCAGTCAGTATCTGGATAATGTTAAATACTGTTGTAGTAATATGGCTACAGGTTCATCTGCCTCACCTAAAGCCCATTCTGGTGGGAAGCTGCTATAGACCAGTCAGTATCTGGATAATGTTAAATACTGTTGTAGTAATATGGCTACAGGTTCATCTGCCTCACCTAAAGCCCATTCTGGTGGGAAGCTGCTATAGACCAGTCAGTATCTGGATAATGTTAAATACTGTTGTAGTAATATGGCTACAGGTTCATCTGCCTCACCTAAAGCCCATTCTGGTGGGAAGCTGCTATAGACCAGTCAGTATCTGGATAATGTTAAATACTGTTGTAGTAATATGGCTACAGGTTCATCTGCCTCACCTAAAGCCCATTCTGGTGGGAAGCTGCTATAGACCAGTCAGTATCTGGATAATGTTAAATACTGTTGTAGTAATATGGCTACAGGTTCATCTGCCTCACCTAAAGCCCATTCTGGTGGGAAGCTGCTATAGACCAGTCAGTATCTGGATAATGTTAAATACTGTTGTAGTAATATGGCTACAGGTTCATCTGCCTCACCTAAAGCCCATTCTGGTGGGAAGCTGCTATAGACCAGTCAGTATCTGGATAATGTTAAATACTGTTGTAGTAATATGGCTACAGGTTCATCTGCCTCACCTAAAGCCCATTCTGGTGGGAAGCTGCTATAGACCAGTCAGTATCTGGATAATGTTAAATACTGTTGTAGTAATATGGCTACAGGTTCATCTGCCTCACCTAAAGCCCATTCTGGTGGGAAGCTGCTATAGACCAGTCAGTATCTGGATAATGTTAAATACTGTTGTAGTAATATGGCTACAGGTTCATCTGCCTCACCTAAAGCCCATTCTGGTGGGAAGCTGCTATAGACCAGTCAGTATCTGGATAATGTTAAATACTGTTGTAGTAATATGGCTACAGGTTCATCTGCCTCACCTAAAGCCCATTCTGGTGGGAAGCTGCTATAGACCAGTCAGTATCTGGATAATGTTAAATACTGTTGTAGTAATATGGCTACAGGTTCATCTGCCTCACCTAAAGCCCATTCTGGTGGGAAGCTGCTATAGACCAGTCAGTATCTGGATAATGTTAAATACTGTTGTAGTAATATGGCTACAGGTTCATCTGCCTCACCTAAAGCCCATTCTGGTGGGAAGCTGCTATAGACCAGTCAGTATCTGGATAATGTTAAATACTGTTGTAGTAATATGGCTACAGGTTCATCTGCCTCACCTAAAGCCCATTCTGGTGGGAAGCTGCTATAGACCAGTCAGTATCTGGATAATGTTAAATACTGTTGTAGTAATATGGCTACAGGTTCATCTGCCTCACCTAAAGCCCATTCTGGTGGGAAGCTGCTATAGACAGTCAGTATCTGGATAATGTTAAATACTGTTGTAGTAATATGGCTACAGGTTCATCTGCCTCACCTAAAGCCCCATTCTGGTGGGAAGCTGCTATAGACAGTCAGTATCTGGATATGTTAAATACTGTTGTAGTAATATGGCTACAGGTTCATATGCCTCACCTAAAAGCCCATTCTGGTGGGAAGCTGCTATAGACCAGTCAGTATCTGGATAATGTTAAATACTGCTGTAGTAATATGGCTACAGGTTCACCTGCCTCATCTTAAAGCCCGATTCTGGTGGGAAGCTGCTATAGACCAGTCAGTATCTGGATAATGTTAAATACTGTTGAGGTAATATGGCTACAGGTTCATCTGCCTCACCTAAAGCCCATTCTGGTGGGAAGCTGCTATAGACCAGTCAGTATCTGGATAATGTTAAATACTGTTGTAGTAATATGGCTACAGGTTCATCTGTCTCACCTAAAGCCCATTCTGGTGGGAAGCTGCTATAGACAGTCAGTATCTGGATAATGTTAAATACTGTTGTAGTAATATGGCTACAGGTTCATCTGCCTCACCTAAAGCCCATTCTGGTGAGGAAGCTGCTATTAGACAGTCAGTATCTGGGTAATGTTAAATACTGTTGTAGTAATATGGCTGCAGGTTCATCTGTCTCACCTAAAGCCCCATTCTGGTGAGGAAGCTGCTATAGACCACCAAGTGTTAACAGTCAGTATCTGGATAATGTTAAATACTGTTGTAGTAATATGGCTACAGGTTCATCTGCCTCCCCCTAAAGCCCATTCTGGTGGGGAAGCTGCTATTGACCAGTCAGTATCTGGGTAATGTTAAGAAATACTGTTGCAGTCATATGGCTACAGGTTCATCTGCCTCCACCTAAAGCCCATTCTGGTGGGAAGCTGCTGTGGACCAGTCAGTATCTGGGTAATGTTAAATACTGTTGAAGTCATATGGCTACAGGTTCATCTGCCTCACCTAAAGCCCATTCTGGTGGGA
>NW_027031145.1:0-3201 GCF_034236695.1 Oncorhynchus nerka
AACCACCAGGGAAGACCCCCACGTAATCCACCAGGGCACCCCCTAACGTGAAACCACCTCTAGGAAGACCTCTACGTAACCACCAGGGAAGACCCCCACGTGAACCACTCAGGGAAGACCCCCTACGTAACCACTCAGGGAAGACCCCCACGTAACCACCAGGGAAGACCCCCACGTGAACCACGACCAGGGGTACCTCATACAGTAATCCACCAGGGAAGGCTCCCGCGTAATCCACCTAGGAAGGACCCCCACGTAGCCCACACACCAGGGAAGACCCCACTAACGTACCCTCCAGGAAGACTCCCATGAACTACCAGCAGGGAAGACCCCTACGCCACCAGGGAAGACCCCTACGTAACCACCAGGAAGACCCCCCACGTAACCACCAGGGAAGACCCCCACGGAACCACTCACGGGAAGACCCCTACAACCACCAGGGAAGACCCCACGAACCACCAGGGAAGACCCCACGTAAGACCTACCTCGCACCACCAGGAGGACCTCACGTAACCACCAGAAGACCTCACGTGACCACCAGGAAGACCCCCTCACGTAACTCACCAGGAAGACCCCTACGTAACCACCAGGGAAGACCCCATCATGTAACCACCAGGGAAGACCCCTACGAATCCACCAGGGAAGACCCCTACGTAACCACCAGGAAGACCCCTACATGAACCACCAGGGAAGACCCCCACGTGAACCACCATGGGAAGACCCCACGAACACTCAGGGAAGACCCCACGTAACCACCAGGGAAGACCCCTACGTGAACCACCACAGGGAAGACCCCTACGTAACCACCAGGAAGACCCCCACGTAACCACCAGGAAGACCCCCACGTAACCACACAGGGAAGACCCCTACGTAACTACCAGGGAAGACCCCATCTGCAACCACCAGGGAAGACCCCCTACGAACCACTCAGGGAAGACCCCTCACGAACCACCAGGGAAGACCCCCTACGTAACCACGCTAGGGAAGACCCCCTACGTAACCACCAGGGAAGACCACGTGTCACGACAACCACTCAGAGAAGAAGGCCCCCACGTAACCACCAGGAGAGACCCCTACGTAACCACCAGGGAAGACCCCCTACGTAACCACCAGGGAAGACCCCTCACGTAACCACACAGGGAAGACCCCTACGTAACCACCAGGAAGACCCCTCACGTAACCACCAGGGAAGACCCCCCACGTGAACCACCAGGGAAGACCCCCACGAACCACCAGGGAAGACTCCCTACGTAACCACCAGGGAAGATCCCCTACGTAACCACCAGGGAAGACCCCTACGTAACCACCAGGGAAGACCCCCTATGTAACCACCAGGGAAGACCCCCTACGTAACCACCAGGGAAGACCAACAGATGTCCCAGAAAACCACTAATGTGAAGGAAAGAGTTGGAGAATGAAAGAGCAGTACAGACGAACCGCCCTTGCTGTCTCTGCCTGGCCGGTTCCCCTCTTTCCACTGGGATTCTCTGCCTCTAACCCAATTACAGGGGCTGAGTCACTGGCTTACTGGGGCTCTCTCATGCCGTCCCTGGAAGGGGTGCGTCACCTGAGTGGGTTGATTCACTGATGTGGTCATCCTGTCTGGGTTGGCGCCCCTCCTTGGGTTGTGCCATGGCGGAGATCTTTGTGGGCTATACTCAGCCTTGTCTCAGGATGGTAAGTTGGTGGTTGAAGATATCCCTCTAGTGGTGTGGGGGCTGTGCTTTGGCAAAGTGGGTGGGGTTAAATCCTTCCTGTTTGGCCCTGTCCGGGGGTGTCCTCGGATGGGGCCACAGTGTCTCCTGACCCCTCCTGTCTCAGCCTCCAGTATTTATGCTGCAGTAGTTTATGTGTCAGGGGGCTGGGGTCAGTTTGTTATATCTGGAGTACTTATCCTGTCCTATTCGGTGTCCTGTGTGAATCTAAGTGTGCGTTCTCTAATTCTCTCCAGCTCTCTTTCTTTCTCTCTCTCGGAGGACCTGAGCCCTAGGACCATGCCCCAGGACTACCTGACATGATGACTCCTTGCTGTCCCCAGTCCACCTGGCCGTGCTGCTGCTCCAGTTTCAACTGTTCTGCCTTATTATTATTCAACCATGCTGGTCATTTATGAACATTTGAACATCTTGGCCATGTTCTGTTATAATCTCCACCCGGCACAGCCAGAAGAGGACTGGCCACCCCACATAGCCTGGTTCCTCTCTAGGTTTCTTCCTAGGTTTTGGCCTTTCTAGGGAGTTTTTCCTAGCCACCGTGCTTCTACACCTGCATTGCTTGCTGTTTGGGGTTTTAGGCTGGGTTTCTGTACAGTACTTTGAGATATCAGCTGATGTACGAAGGGCTATATAAATACAATTTGATTTGATTTGATTTAGATGTCCCAGAAAACCACTAATGTGAAGGAAAGAGTTTGAGAATGAAAGAGCAGTACAGATGCTGTACTTTATTGTAATAAGAGTGAACCTCTGGGTTCAATGAAAGGTGTGTTGTCGACAAGCACACTGAAAATGTGCCTTTTAAAAGGCAATTTCCCTGACGTTCACAGAGATCGCAAACACTACGGATGTTGGCTCAAGAGTAAATTACCTTAAAGTCGGCCTTGTCTCAGGATGGTAAGTTGGTGGTTGAAGATATCCCTCTAGTGGTGTGGGGGCTGTGCTTTGGCAAAGTGGGTGGGGTTATATCCTTCCTGTTTGGCCCTGTCCGGGGGTGTCCTCGGATGGGGCCACAGTGTCTCCTGACCCCTCCTGTCTCAGCCTCCAGTATTTATGCTGCAGTAGTTTATGTGTCGGGGGGCTGGGGTCAGTTTGTTATATCTGGAGTACTTCTCCTGTCCTATTCGGTGTCCTGTGTGAATCTAAGTGTGCGTTCTCTAATTCTCTCCTTCTCTCTTTCTTTCTCTCTCTCAGAGGACCTGAGCCCTAGGACCATGCCCCAGGACTACCTGACATGATGACTCCTTGCTGTCCCCAGTCCACCTGGCCATGCTGCTGCTTCAGTTTCAACTGGCCTGGGCCCTAGGACCATGTCCCAGGACTACCTGACATGATGACTCCTTGCTGTCCCCAGTCCACCTGACTGTGCTGCTACTCCAGTTTCAACTGTTCTGCCTTATTATTATAATCTCCACCCGGCACAGCCAGAAGAGGACTGGCCACCCCACATATGCTCTCTCTAATTCTCTCTTTCTTTCTCTCTCTC
>NW_027031146.1:0-3203 GCF_034236695.1 Oncorhynchus nerka
CTACATGCTGTCTAATGCGCTCCTCTGTAGATTGAGAGACAACAAATGAATATAAAAGTTAGC
Organism: Oncorhynchus nerka; assembly: GCF_034236695.1. Classification (NCBI taxonomy): domain Eukaryota; kingdom Metazoa; phylum Chordata; class Actinopteri; order Salmoniformes; family Salmonidae; genus Oncorhynchus; species Oncorhynchus nerka. The sequence continues at coordinate 64 of NW_027031146.1, forward strand.
ATCATGAACTCTATATATACACACACACACACACACACACACACACACACACACACACACACACACACACACACACACACACACACACACACAGACAGATGTCCAAAATGAACGAATGTTGTGCATTAGATGACTTGACGCAGTCTCAGTGTGGATGAGCCTAGTAGGTGATTTATTGCCTAGTAGGTTGTTATAAATCAGGGATTTGGATACGCAGACCCACGAGCCACTGCACCACCTTAATTAAAAGTCTCAGTGTGGATGAGCCTAGTAGGTGATTTATTGCCTAGTAGTTTGTTATAAATCAGATTTGGATACGCAGACCCACGAGCCACTGCACCACCTTAATTAAAGGTGCCCATCATGTTGAGTTCCAGACCCACGAGCCACTGCACCACCTTAATTAAAGGTGCCCATCATGTTGAGTTCCAGACCCACGAGCCACTGCACCACCTTAATTAAAGGTGCCCATCATGTTGAGTTCCAGACCCACGAGCCACTGCACCACCTTAATTAAAGGTGCCCATCATGTTGAGTTCCAGACCCACGAGCCACTGCACCACCTTAATTAAAGGTGCCCATCATGTTGAGTTCCAGACCCACGAGCCACTGCCCCACCTTAATTAAAGGTCTCAGTGTGGATGAGCCTAGTAGGTGATTTATTGCCTAGTAGTTTGTTATAAATCAGGGATTTGGATACGCAGACCCACGAGCCACTGCACCACCTTAATTAAAGGTGCCCATCATGTTGAGTTCCAGACCCACGAGCCACTGCACCACCTTAATTAAAAGTCTCAGTGTGGATGAGCCTAGTAGGTGATTTATTGCCTAGTAGTTTGTTATAAATCAGGGATTTGGATACGCAGACCCACGAGCCACTGCCCCACCTTAATTAAAGGTCTCAGTGTGGATGAGCCTAGTAGGTGATTTATTGCCTAGTAGGTTGTTATGAATCAGGGATTTGGATACGCAGACCCACGAGCCACTGCACCACCTTAATTAAAGGTGCCCATCATGTTGAGTTCCAGACCCACGAGCCACTGCCCCACCTTAATTAAAGGTCTCAGTGTGGATGAGCGTAGTAGGTGATTTATTGCCTAGTAGGTTTGTTATAAATCAGGGATTTGGACGCAGACCCACGAGCCACTGCCCCACCTTAATTAAAATCATGTTGAGTTCACCTTTTTAAAGGTCTCAGTGTGGATGAGCCTAGTAGGTGATTTATTGCCAGACCTACTTGCAGCCACTGCACCACCTAATTAAAGGTCTCAGTGGATGAGCCTAGTAGGTGATTTATTGCCTAGTAGTTTGTTATAAATCAGGATTTGGATACACAGACCCACGAGCCACTGCACCACCTTAATTAAAGGTCTCAGTGTGATGAGCCAGTAGGTGATTTATTGCCTAGTAGTTTGTTATAAATCAGGATTTGACACGCAGACCCACGAGCCACTGCACCACCTTAATTAAAGGTGCCCATCATGTTGAGTTCCAGACCCACGAGCCACTGCACCACCTTAATTAAAGGTCTCAGTGTGGATGAGCCTAGTAGGTGATTTATTGCCTAGTAGGTTTGTTATAAATCAGGGATTTGGATACGCAGACCCACGAGCCACTGCCCCACCTTAATTAAAGGTGCCCATCATGTTGAGTTCCAGACCCACGAGCCACTGCCCCACCTTAATTAAAGGTCTCAGTGTGATGAGCCTAGTAGGTGATTTATTGCCTAGTAGGTTTGTTATAAATCAGGGATTTGGATACGCAGACCCACGAGCCACTGCCCCACCTTAATTAAAGGTGCCCATCATGTTGAGTTCCAGACCCACGAGCCACTGCCCCACCTTAATTAAAGGTCTCAGTGTGGATGAGCCTAGTAGGTGATTTATTGCCTAGTAGGTTTGTTATAAATCAGGGATTTGGATACGCAGACCCACGAGCCACTGCCCCACCTTAATTAAAGGTGCCCATCATGTTGAGTTCCAGACCCACGAGCCACTGCACCACCTTAATTAAAGGTGCCCATCATGTTGAGTTCCAGACCCACGAGCTACTGCACCACCTTAATTAACGGTGCCCATCATGTTGAGTTCCAGACCCACGAGCCACTGCACCACCTTAATTAAAGGTGCCCATCATGTTGAGTTCCAGACCCACGAGCCACTGCCCCACCTTAATTAAAGGTCTCAGTGTGGATGAGCCTAGTAGGTGATTTATTGCCTAGTAGGTTTGTTATAAATCAGGGATTTGGATACGCAGACCCACGAGCCACTGCACCACCCATTAAAGGTGCCCACTATGTTGAGTTCCCAGACCCATTTAGCTACTGCACCACCTTAATTAAAGGTCTCAGTGTGGATGAGCCTAGTAGGTGATTTATTGCCTAGTAGGTTGTTATAAATCAGGGATTTGGATACGCGAGGACCCACGAGCCACTGCACCACCCACTCAAAGGTGCCACATCATGTTGGAGTCCCACCCACGAGCCACTGCCCCACCCAATTAAAGGTCTCCGTGTGGATGAGCCTAGTAGGTGATTTATTGCCTAGTAGGTTTGTTATAAATCAGGGGTTTGGATACGCAGACCCACGAGCCACTGCCCCACCTTAATTAAAGGTGCCCATCATGTTGAGTTCCAGACCCACGAGCCACTGCCCCACCTTAATTAAAGGTCTCAGTGTGGATGAGCCTAGTAGGTGATTTATTGCCTAGTAGTTTGTTATAAATCAGGGATTTGGATACGCAGACCCACGAGCCACTGCACCACCTTAATTAAAGGTCTCAGTGTGGATGAGCCTAGTAGGTGATTTATTGCCTAGTAGTTTGTTATAAATCAGGGATTTGGATACGCAGACCCACGAGCCACTGCACCACCTTAATTAAAGGTCTCAGTGTGGATGAGCCTAGTAGGTGATTTATTGTCTAGTAGTTTGTTATAAATCAGGGATTTGGATACGCAGACCCACGAGCCACTGCACCACCTTAATTAAAGGTGCCCATCATGTTGAGTTCCAGACCCACGAGCCACTGCACCACCTTAATTAAAGGTCTCAGTGTGGATGAGCCTAGTAGGTGATTTATTGCCTTAATTAAAGTAGGTTTAGTTATATATCAGGGATTTGGATACGCAGACCCACGAGCCA
>NW_027031147.1:0-3204 GCF_034236695.1 Oncorhynchus nerka
TACTACCTGTCAGGGCAAGGAGACTGAGGTTGTAACCTCCTGTAAATATCTTGGATACTACCTGTCAGGGCAAGGAGTCTGAGGTTGTAACCTCACATAAATATCTTGGATACTACCTGTCAGGGCAAGGAGACTGAGGTTGTAACCTCATATGAATATCGTGGATACTACCTGTCAGGGCAAGGAGACTGAGGTTGTAACCTCATATAAATATCTTGGATCACTACCTGTCAGGGCAAGGAGACTGAGGTTGTAACCTCATATAAATATCTTGGATACTACCTGTCAGGGCAAGGAGACTGAGGTTGTAACCTCATATAAATATCTTGGATACTACCTGTCAGGGCAAGGAGACTGAGGTTGTAACCTCATATAAATATCTTGGATACTACCTGTCAGGGCAAGGAGACTGAGGTTGTAACCTCATATAAATATCTTGGATACTACCTGTCAGGGCAAGGAGACTGAGGTTGTAACCTCATATAAATATCTTGGATACTACCTGTCAGGGCAAGGAGACTGAGGTTGTAACCTCATATAAATATCTTGGATACTACCTGTCAGGGCAAGGAGACTGAGGTTGTAACCTCATATAAATATCTTGGATACTACCTGTCAGGGCAAGGAGACTGAGGTTGTAACCTCATATAAATATCTTGGATACTACCTGTCAGGGCAAGGAGACTGAGGTTGTAACCTCATATAAATATCTTGGATACTACCTGTCAGGGCAAGGAGACTGAGGTTGTAACCTCATATAAATATCTTGGATACTACCTGTCAGGGCAAGGAGACTGAGGTTGTAACCTCATATAAATATCTTGGATACTACCTGTCAGGGCAAGGAGACTGAGGTTGTAACCTCATATAAATATCTTGGATACTACCTGTCAGGGCAAGGAGACTGAGGTTGTAACCTCATATAAATATCTTGGATACTACCTGTCAGGGCAAGGAGACTGAGGTTGTAACCTCATATAAATATCTTGGATACTACCTGTCAGGGCAAGGAGACTGAGGTTGTAACCTCATATAAATATCTTGGATACTACCTGTCAGGGCAAGGAGACTGAGGTTGTAACCTCATATAAATATCTTGGATACTACCTGTCAGGGCAAGGAGACTGAGGTTGTAACCTCATATAAATATCTTGGATACTACCTGTCAGGGCAAGGAGACTGAGGTTGTAACCTCATATAAATATCTTGGATACTACCTGTCAGGGCAAGGAGACTGAGGTTGTAACCTCATATAAATATCTTGGATACTACCTGTCAGGGCAAGGAGACTGAGGTTGTAACCTCATATAAATATCTTGGATACTACCTGTCAGGGCAAGGAGACTGAGGTTGTAACCTCATATAAATATCTTGGATACTACCTGTCAGGGCAAGGAGACTGAGGTTGTAACCTCATATAAATATCTTGGATACTACCTGTCAGGGCAAGGAGACTGAGGTTGTAACCTCATATAAATATCTTGGATACTACCTGTCAGGGCAAGGAGACTGAGGTTGTAACCTCATATAAATATCTTGGATACTACCTGTCAGGGCAAGGAGACTGAGGTTGTAACCTCATATAAATATCTTGGATACTACCTGTCAGGGCAAGGAGACTGAGGTTGTAACCTCATATAAATATCTTGGATACTACCTGTCAGGGCAAGGAGACTGAGGTTGTAACCTCATATAAATATCTTGGATACTACCTGTCAGGGCAAGGAGACTGAGGTTGTAACCTCATATAAATATCTTGGATACTACCTGTCAGGGCAAGGAGACTGAGGTTGTAACCTCATATAAATATCTTGGATACTACCTGTCAGGGCAAGGAGACTGAGGTTGTAACCTCATATAAATATCTTGGATACTACCTGTCAGGGCAAGGAGACTGAGGTTGTAACCTCATATAAATATCTTGGATACTACCTGTCAGGGCAAGGAGACTGAGGTTGTAACCTCATATAAATATCTTGGATACTACCTGTCAGGGCAAGGAGACTGAGGTTGTAACCTCATATAAATATCTTGGATACTACCTGTCAGGGCAAGGAGACTGAGGTTGTAACCTCATATAAATATCTTGGATACTACCTGTCAGGGCAAGGAGACTGAGGTTGTAACCTCATATAAATATCTTGGATACTACCTGTCAGGGCAAGGAGACTGAGGTTGTAACCTCATATAAATATCTTGGATACTACCTGTCAGGGCAAGGAGACTGAGGTTGTAACCTCATATAAATATCTTGGATACTACCTGTCAGGGCAAGGAGACTGAGGTTGTAACCTCATATAAATATCTTGGATACTACCTGTCAGGGCAAGGAGACTGAGGTTGTAACCTCATATAAATATCTTGGATACTACCTGTCAGGGCAAGGAGACTGAGGTTGTAACCTCATATAAATATCTTGGATACTACCTGTCAGGGCAAGGAGACTGAGGTTGTAACCTCATATAAATATCTTGGATACTACCTGTCAGGGCAAGGGAGACTGAGGTTGTAACCTCATATAAATATCTTGGATACTACCTGTCAGGGCAAGGAGACTGAGGTTGTAACCTCATATAAATATCTTGGATACTACCTGTCAGGGCAAGGAGACTGAGGTTGTAACCTCATATAAATATCTTGGATACTACCTGTCAGGGCAAGGAGACTGAGGTTGTAACCTCATATAAATATCTTGGATATTACCTGTCAGGGCAAGGAGACTGAGGTTGTAACCTCATATAAATATCTTGGATACTACCTGTCAGGGCAAGGAGATTGAGGCTGTAACCTCATATAAATACATTGGAATTTTAATTGATGACGGCCTCTCTTTTAAATTGCATATTCAACAACTTACAAAAAAAATTGAAGTTGAAATTGGGATTTTATTTTAGGAATAAGGCCTGATTTTCTTTTAGTATCAGCTACATTTATGCCTTTACTAGACTATGGGGATATTTTATATATGAATGCTTCTGCTCAGTGTTTGCGATCAATTGACACTCTTTTACACTCTTTACCATGGCACTTTGAGATGTATTTTAAACTGTAAAACCCTTACGCACCACTGCACTTTGTATACCAGGGTTGGCTGGCCTTCTCTAGTCACTCGTAGGCTCAGTCACTGGTATACTTTTATTTCAAAGCGCATTACACCACTGCACTTTGTATACCAGGGTTGGCTGGCCTTCTCTAGTCACTCGT
>NW_027031148.1:0-3205 GCF_034236695.1 Oncorhynchus nerka
CTAAATGACAGGGTAGTTCTGATGCAGGCAACACTGTCTGTCCTCATCCTAAATGACAGGTAGTTCTGATGCAGGCAACACTGTCTGTCCCCATCCTAAATGACAGGGTAGTTCTGATGCAGGCAAACACTGTCTGTCCTCATCCTAAATGACAGGGTAGTTCTGATGCAGGCAACACTGTCTGTCCTCATCCTAAATGACAGGGTAGTTCTGATGCAGGCAACACTGTCTGTCCTCATCCTAAATGACAGGGTAGTTCTGATGCAGGCAGCACCTGTCTGTCCTCATCCTAAATGACAGGGTAGTTCTGATGCAGGCAACACTGTCTGTCCTCATCCTAAATGACAGGGTAGTTCTGATGCAGGCAACAACTGTCTGTCCTCATCCTAAATGACAGGGTAGCTCTGATGCAGGCAACACTGTCTGTCCTCATCCTAAATGACAGGGTAGTTCTGATGCAGGCAACACTGTCTGTCCTCATCCTAAATGACAGGGTAGTTCTGATGCAGGCAACACTGTCTGTCCTCACTCCTAAATGACAGGGTAGTTCTGATGCAGGCAACACTGTCTGTCCTCCATCCTAAATGACAGGGTAGTTCTGATGCAGGCAACACTGTCTGTCCTCATCCTAAATGACAGGGGTAGTTCTGATGCAGGCAACACTGTCTGTCCTCATCCTAAATGACAGGGTAGTTCTGATGCAGGCAACACTGTCTGTCCTCATCCTAAATGACAGGGTAGTTCTGATGCAGGCAACACTGTCTGTCCTCATCCTAAATGACAGGGTAGTTCTGATGCAGGCAACACTGTCTGTCCTCATCCTAAATGACAGGGTAGTTCTGATGCAGGCAACACTGTCTGTCCTCATCCTAAATGACAGGGTAGTTCTGATGCAGGCAACACTGTCTGTCCTCATCCTAAATGACAGGGTAGTTCTGATGCAGGCAACACTGTCTGTCCTCATCCTAAATGACAGGGTAGTTCTGATGCAGGCAACACTGTCTTGTCTCTTTCTGTCCATTCTTGACAGGTATCGTTTCTGATCTTTTGAACATGTCTGTTTCAATAAATGACTAAGGTAGTTCTTGATGCAGGCAATAGTGTCTGTCCTCATCCCAAATGAGTGATGATTAGCGTTAAATAATTCTCTTCCCTCTCTGTCTCATTCAAATGACAGGGTCATCTCTTCTGCAGTCTCATTCTGTCTGTCCTCATCCTAAATGACAGGGTAGTTCTGATGCAGGCAACACTGTCTGTCCTCATACTAAAACAGACAGGTGTGTAGCTCTGATGCAGTGCAGCACTATCTGTCCTGTTCAAATGCAAAGTATAATGATGCAGGCAATTGTCTGTCCTCATCCTAAAATGAAAAAGGTGTTCTGATGCAGGCACACTGTCTGTCCTCAATCCAAATGACAGGGTAGTTCTGATGCAGGCAACACTGTCTGTCCTCATCTCAAATGGACAGGGTAGTTCTGATGCATAGCAACACTGTCTGTCCTCATCCTAGCCAGAGCAGGGGTAGTTCTGATGGTAGTCACTGTCTGGGAGTCCCTCATCCTAAATGGCAAAGGCCTGATGTGTGCAACACTGTCTGTCCTCATCCTAAATGACAGGGTAGTTCTGATGCAGGCAACACTGTCTGTCCTCATCCTAAATGACAGGGTAGTTCTGATGCAGGCAACACTGTCTGTCCTCATCCTAAATGACAGGGTAGTTCTGATGCAGGCAACACTGTCTGTCCTCATCCTAAATGACAGGGTAGTTCTGATGCAGGCAACACTGTCTGTCCTCATCCTAAATGACAGGGTAGTTCTGATGCAGGCAACACTGTCTGTCCTCATCCTAAATGACAGGGTAGTTCTGATGCAGGCAACACTGTCTGTCCTCATCCTAAATGACAGGGTAGTTCTGATGCAGGCAACACTGTCTGTCCTCATCCTAAATGACAGGGTAGTTCTGATGCAGGCAACACTGTCTGTCCTCATCCTAAATGACAGGGTAGTTCTGATGCAGGCAACACTGTCTGTCCTCATCCTAAATGACAGGGTAGTTCTGATGCAGGCAGCACTGTCTGTCCTCATCCTAAATGACAGGGTAGTTCTGATGCAGGCAACACTGTCTGTCCTCATCCTAAATGACAGGGTAGTTCTGATGCAGGCAACACTGTCTGTCCTCATCCTAAATGACAGGGTAGTTCTGATGCAGGCAACACTGTCTGTCCTCATCCTAAATGACAGGGTAGTTCTGATGCAGGCAACACTGTCTGTCCTCATCCTAAATGACAGGGTAGTTCTGATGCAGGCAACACTGTCTGTCCTCATCCTAAATGACAGGGTAGTTCTGATGCAGGCAACACTGTCTGTCCTCATCCTAAATGACAGGGTAGTTCTGATGCAGGCAACACTGTCTGTCCTCATCCTAAATGACAGGGTAGTTCTGATGCAGGCAGCACTGTCTGTCCTCATTCTAAATGACAGGGTAGTTCTGATGCAGGCAACACTGTCTGTCCTCATCCTAAATGACAGGGTAGTTCTGATGCAGGCAACACTGTCTGTCCTCATCCTAAATGACAGGGTAGTTCTGATGCAGGCAACACTGTCTGTCCTCATCCTAAATGACAGGGTAGTTCTGATGCAGGCAACACTGTCTGTCCTCATCCTAAATGACAGGGTAGTTCTGATGCAGGCAACACTGTCTGTCCTCATCCTAAATGACAGGGTAGTTCTGATGCAGGCAACACTGTCTGTCCTCATCCTAAATGACAGGGTAGTTCTGATGCAGGCAACACTGTCTGTCCTCATCCTAAATGACAGGGTAGTTCTGATGCAGGCAACACTGTCTGTCCTCATCCTAAATGACAGGGTAGTTCTGATGCAGGCAACACTGTCTGTCCTCATCCTAAATGACAGGGTAGTTCTGATGCAGGCAACACTGTCTGTCCTCATCCTAAATGACAGGGTAGTTCTGATGCAGGCAACACTGTCTGTCCTCATCCTAAATGACAGGGTAGTTCTGATGCAGGCAACACTGTCTGTCCTCATCCTAAATGACAGGGTAGTTCTGATGCAGGCAACACTGTCTGTCCTCATCCTAAATGACAGGGTAGTTCTGATGCAGGCAAACACTGTCTGTCCTCATCCTAAATGACAGGGTAGTTCTGATGCAGGCAACACTGTCTGTCCTCATCCTAAATGACAGGGTA
>NW_027031149.1:0-3206 GCF_034236695.1 Oncorhynchus nerka
AACCACATCAGAGGGATTACCTGTGTCAGAGAATTGGCATCCCTATTGTTAGCTTAGTGGTAATTGGCAGCCCTATTGTTAGCTTAGTGGTAATTGGCAGCCCTATTGTTAGCTTAGTGGTAATTGGCTGCAATAATGAGGAAAAAGAAGAAGAAAACTACAGTGCACACAAATATAAATATCTCCTGAGACCACCAAAACAGTATAGGACCCTAGGGTTATTTATACATAGAAGAAATTATTCCTCATTAGTACTTTTTGTTAGTTGATACATGCAAGTAGATACTGAAGACTGATACTGATACTGTTCGAATTTCAAATGAGATTTCCAGTGTGTGTGTAAAATAATGTTGTTGTATTTTACTGCACACCGTGCTGTTCAGTACTGAAGGTTCCAGAATGTAAGCCACACTGTGTTGTTTAGGACGGAAGGTTCCAGAATGTAAGCCACACCGTGCTGTTCAGTACTGAAGGTTCCAGAATGTAAGCCACAATGTGTTGTTCAGGACGGAAGGTTCCAGAATGTAAGCCACACTGTGCTGTTCAGTACTGAAGGTTCCAGAATGTAAGCCACACTGTGTTGTTCAGTACTGAAGGTTCCAGAATGTAAGCCACACTGTGTTGTTCAGTACTGAAGGTTCCTGAATACAAACACTGTGTTTGTTCAGTACTGAGGTTCCAGAATGTAAGCCACACTGTGTTGTTCAGGATGGAAGGTTCCAGAATGTAAGCCACACCGTGCTGTTCAGTACTGAAGGTTCCAGAATGTAAGGCACACTGTGTTGTTCAGGACGGAAGGTTCCAGAATGTAAGCCACACTGTGTTGTTCAGTACTGAAAGTTCCAGAATGTAAGCCACAATGTGTTGTTCAGGACGGAAGGTTCCAGAATGTAAGCCACACCGTGCTGTTCAGTACTGAAGGTTCCAGAATGTAAGCCACACTGTGTTGTTCAGTACTGAAGGTTCCAGAATGTAAGCCACACTGTGTTGTTCAGTACTGAAGGTTCCAGAAGGTAAGCCACACTGTGTTGTTCAGTACTGAAGGTTCCAGGATGTAAGCCACACTGTGTTGTTCAGGATGGAAGGTTCCAGAATGTAAGCCACACCGTGCTGTTCAGTACTGAAGGTTCCAGAATGTAAGCCACACTGTGTTGTTCAGTACTGAAGGTTCCAGAATGTAAGCCACACTGTGTTGTTCAGTACTGAAGGTTCCAGAAGGTAAGCCACACTGTGTTGTTCAGTACTGAAGGTTCCAGGATGTAAGCCACACTGTGTTGTTCAGGATGGAAGGTTCCAGAATGTAAGCCACACCGTGCTGTTCAGTACTGGTTCCAGAATGTAAGCCACACTGTGTTGTTCAGGGCCCAGGAAAGGTTCCAGAATGTAAGCCACACTGTGTTGTTCAGGACGGAAGGTTCCAGAATGTAAGCCACACCGTGCTGTTCAGTACTGAAGGTTCCAGAATGTAAGCCACAATGTGTTGTTCAGGACGGAAGGTTCCAGAATGTAAGCCACACTGTGTTGTTCAGGACGGAAGGTTCCAGAATGTAAGCCACACTGTGCTGTTCAGTACTGAAGGTTCCAGAATGTAAGCCACACTGTGTTGTTCAGGACGGAAGGTTCCAGAATGTAAGCCACACTGTGTTGTTCAGGACGGAAGGGTCCAGAATGTAAGCCACACTGTGTTGTTCAGGACGGAAGTTCAGAATGTAAGCCCACACCGTGCTGTTTAGTACTGAAGGTTCAGAATGTAGCCACTGTGTTGTTCAGGGCGGAGAAGGTTCCAGAATGTAAGCCACACTGTGTTGTTCAGTACTGAAAGTTCCAGAAGGTAAGCCACACTGTGTTGTTCAGTACTGAAGGTTCCAGGATGTAAGCCACACTGTGTTGTTCAGGACGGAAGGTTCCAGAATGTAAGCCACACTGTGTTGTTCAGGGCGAGGAAGGTTCCAGAATGTAAACACACTGTGCTGTTCAGTACTGAAGCTTCCAGAATGTAAGCCACACTGTGTTGTTCAGGACGGAAGGTTCCAGAATGTAAGCCACACTGTGTTGTTCAGGACGGAAGGGTCCAGAATGTAAGCCACACTGTGTTGTTCAGGACGGAAGGTTCCAGAATGTAAGCCACACTGTGCTGTTCAGTACTGAAGGTTCCAGAATGTAAGCCACACTGTGTTGTTCAGGACGGAAGGTTCCAGAATGTAAGTCACACCGTGCTGTTCAGTACTGAAGGTTCCAGAATGTAAGCCACACTGTGTTGTTCAGGACGGAAGGTTCCAGAATGTAAGCGCAATGTGTTGTTCAGTACTGAAAGTTCCAGAAGGTAAGCCACACTGTGTTGTTCAGTACTGAAGGTTCCAGAATGTAAGCCACACTGTGTTGTTCAGGACGGAAGGGTCCAGAATGTAAGCCACACTGTGTTGTTCAGGACGGAAGGTTCCAGAATGTAAGCCACACTGTGCTGTTCAGTACTGAAGGTTCCAGAATGTAAGCCACACTGTGTTGTTCAGGACGGAAGGTTCCAGAATGTAAGCCACACCGTGCTGTTCAGTACTGAAGGTTCCAGAATGTAAGCCACACTGTGTTCATTCAGGACGGAAGGTTCCAAGGAATGGCGCCAGCTGTATGTTCAGTACTGAAAGTTCCAGAAGGTAAGCCACACTGTGTTGTTCAGTACTGAAGGTTCCAGAATGTAAGCCACACTGTGTTGTTCAGGACGGAAGGTTCCAGAATGTAAGCCACACTGTGTTGTTCAGTACTGAAAGTTCCAGAATGTAAGCCACACTGTGTTGTTCAGTACTGAAGGTTCCAGGATGTAAGCCACACTGTGTTGTTCAGGATGGAGGAGTTCCAAATGTAAGCCACCGTGCCTGTTCAGTACTGAGTTCCAGAATGTAAGCCACACTGTGTTCAGGACGAAGGTTCAGAATGTAAGCCACACTGTGTTGTTCAAAGGACGGAAGGATTCCAGAATGTAAGCCACCGTGCTGTTCAGCTGAAGGTTCCAGAATGTAAGCCACAATGTGTTGTTCAGGACGGAAGGTTCAGAATGGCAAGCCCACACTGTTGTTCAGGACGGAAAGGTTCAGAATGTAAGCCACACTATTGTTGTTCAGGACGGAAGGGTCAGAATGTGAAAGCCACACTGTGTTGTTCAGTACTGAAGGTTCCCGAAGGTAATCACACTGTGATGCTCAGTACGGAAG
>NW_027031150.1:0-3208 GCF_034236695.1 Oncorhynchus nerka
TACATGGTGTAACAATACATCATGTAGATGTATATAATGAACAGACTAAGTCTATCTACTGCTCCTACATGGTGTACCAATACATCACATAGATGTTATATAATGAACAGACTAATCCTATACTGCTCCTACATGGTGTAACAATACATCATGTAGATGTATATACGAACAGACTAAGTCTATACTGCTCCTACATGGTGTACCAATACATCACATAGATGTATATAATGAACAGACTAAGTCTATACTGCTCCTACATGTGTAACAATACATCATGTAGATGTATATAATGAAAGACTAGGTCTATACTGCTCCTACATGGTGTAACAATACATCATGTAGATGTATATAATGAACAGACTACATTTACATTACATTTAAGTCATTTAGCAGACGCTCTTTATCAGATAAACTTACAAATTGGTGTGTTCACCTTAAGACATCAGTGGAACAGCCACTTTACAATAGTGCATCTAAATCTTTTAAGGGGGTGAGAAGGATTACTTTATCCTATCCTAGGTATTCCTTAAAGAGGTGGGGTTTCAGGTGTCTCCGGAAGGTGGTGATTGACTCCGCTGTCCTGGCGTCGTGAGGGAGTTTGTTCCACCATTGGGGGCCAGAGCAGCGAACAGTTTTGACTGGGCTGCGCGGGAACTGTACTTCCTCAGTGGTAGGGAGGCGAGCAGGCCAGAGGTGGATGAACGCAGTGCCCTTGTTGGGTGTAGGGCCTGATCAGAGCCTGAGGTACTGAGGTGCCGTTCCCCCTCACAGCTCCGTAGGCAAGCACCATGGTCTTGTAGCGGATGCGAGCTTCAACTGAAGCCAGTGGAGAGAGCGGAGGAGCGGGGTGACGGGAGAACTTGGGAAGGTTGAACACCAGACGGGCTGCGGGCGTTCTGGATGAGTTGTAGGGGTTTAATGGCACAGGCAGGAGCCCAGCCAACAGCGAGTTGCAGTAATCCAGACGGGGAGATGACAAGTGCCTGGATTAGGACCTGCGCTGCTTCCTGTGAGGCAGGGTCGTACTTTCTGCGGATGTTGTAGAGCATGAACCTACAAGAACGGGCCACCGCCTGATGTTAGTTGAGAACGCACAGGGTGTTGTCCAGGATCACGCCAAGGTTCTAGCGCTCTGGGAGGAGGACAATGGAGTTGTCAACCGTGATGGCGAGATCATGGAACGGGCAGTCCTTCCCCGGGAGGAAGAGCAGCTCCGTCTTTGCCGAGGTTCAGCTTGAGGTGGTGATCCGTCATCCACACTGATATGTCTGCCAGACATGCAGATGCGATTAAGCCACCTGGTCATCAGAAGGGGGAAAGGAGAAGATTAATTGTGTGTCAGTCTGCATAGCAATGATAGGGAGAGACCATGTGAGGTTATGACAGAGCCAAGTGACTTGGTGTATAGCGAGAATAGGAGAGGGCCTAGAACAGATCCCTGGGGGACGCCAGTGGTGAGAGCGCGTGGTGAGGAGACAGATTCTCGCCACGCCACCTGGTAGGAGCGACCTGTCAGGTAGGACGCAATCAAGCGTAGGCCGCGCCGGAGATGCCCAACTCGGAGAGGGTGGAGAGGAGGATCTGATGGTTCACAGTATCAAGGCAGCCGATAGGTCTAGAAGGATGAGAGCAGAGGAGAGAGTTAGCTTTAGCAGTGCGGAGGGCCTCCGTGATACAGAGAAGAGCAGTCTCTCAGTTGAATGACTAGTCTTGAAACCTGACTGATTTGGATCAAGAAGGTCATTCTGAGAGAGATAAGCGGGAGAGCTGGCCAGGACGGCACGTTCAAGAGTTTTGGAGAAAAGAAAGAAGGGATACTGGTCTGTGTGGTGGTGTTGACATCGGAGGGATCGAGTGTAGGTTTTTCCAGAAGAGGGGGTGCAACTCTCGCTGTCTTGAAGACAGAAGGACGTAGCCAGCGGTCAGGGAGAGTTGATGAGCAGGTGAGGTAAGAGGAGAAGGTCTCCGGGTATGGTCTGGAGAAGAGAGGAGGGATAGGGTCAAGCGGGCAGGTTGTTGGGCGTCCGGCCGTCACAAGACGCGAGATTTCATCTGGAGAGAGAGGGAGAAAGAGGTCAGAGCACAGGGTAGGGCAGTGTGAGCAGAACCAGCGGTGTCGTTTGACTTAGCAAACGAGGATCGGATGTCGTCGACCTTCTTTTCAAAATGGTTGACGAAGTCATCTGCAGAGAGGGAGGAGGGGGAGGGGAGGAGGATTCAGGAGGGAGGAGAAGGTGGCAAAGAGCTTCCTAGGGTTAGAGGCAGATGCTTGGAATTTAGAGTGGTAGAAAGTGGCTTTAGCAGCAGAGACAGAAGAGGAAAATGTAGAGAGGAGGGAGTGAAAGGATGCCAGGTCCGCAGGGAGGCGAGTTTTCCTCCATTTCCGCTCGGCTGCCCGGAGCCCTGTTCTGTGAGCTCGCAATGAGTCGTCGAGCCACGGAGCAGGAGGGGAGGACCGAGCCGGCCTGGAGGATAGGGGACATAGAGAGTCAAGGGATGCAGAAAGGGAGGAGAGGAGGGTTGAGGAGGCAGAATCAGGAGATAGGTTGGAGAAGGTTTGAGCAGAGGGAAGAGATGATAGGATGGAAGAGGAGAGAGTAGCGGGGAGAGAGAGCGAAGATTGGGACGGCGCGATACCATCCGAGTAGGGGCAGTGTGGGAAGTGTTGGATGAGAGCAAGAGGAAAAGGATACAAGGTAGTGGTCGGAGACTTGGAGGGAGTTGCAGTGAGGTTAGTGGAAGAACAGCATCCGTAAAGATGAGGTCGAGCGTATTGCCTGCCTTGTGAGTGAGGGGGAAGGTGAGAGGTGAGGTCAAAAGAGGAGAGGAGTGGAAAGAAGGAGGCAGAGAGGAATGAGTCAAAGGTAGACGTGGGGAGGTTGAAGTCGCCCAGAACTGTGAGAGGTGAGCCGTCCTCAGGAAGAGGAGCTTATCAAGGCATCAAGCTCATTGATGAACTCTCCGAGGGAACCTGGAGGGCGATAAATGATAAGGATGTTAAGCTTGAAAGGGCTGGTAACTGGACAGCATGGAATTCAAAGGAGGCGATAGACAGATGGGTAAGGGGAGAAAGAGAGAATGACCACTTGGGAGAGATGAGGATCCCGGTGCCGCCACCCCGTGACCAGAAGCTCTCGGGTGTGCGAGAACACGTGGGCGGACGAAGAGAGAGCAGTGGGAGTAGCAGTGTTATCTGTCCCACCACTGC
>NW_027031151.1:0-3208 GCF_034236695.1 Oncorhynchus nerka
ATGGACAGGTTAGAGTACTGAATGGGGACGCTACATGGCAGGTTAGAGTATTGAATGGGGACGTCACATGGGCAGGTTAGAGTACTGAATGGGGACGTTACATGGGCAGGTTAGAGTACTGAATGGGGACGTTACATGGACAGGTTAGAGCATTGAATGGGGACGTTACATGGGCAGGTTAGAGTACTGAATGGGGACGTTACATTGGGCTGGTTAGAGTACTGAATGGGGACGCTTACATGGACAGGTTAGAGCACTGAATGGGGACGCTACATGGGCAGGTTAGAGTGAATTGAATGGGGACGTTACATGGACAGGTTAGAGTAAATTGAATGGGGACGTTATGATGGACAGGTTAGAGTACCTGAATGGGGACGTTACATGGCAGGTTAGAGTGAATGAATGGGGGGGACGTTACATGGACAGGTTAGAGTACTGAATGGGACGTTACATGGACAGGTTAGAGTAATTGAATGGGGACGTTACATGGGCAGGTTAGAGTACTGAATGGGGACGTTACATGGGCAGGTTAGAGTACTGAATGGGGAATGGGGACAGGTTAGAGCACTGAATGGGGGACAGGTTAGAGTATTGAATGGGGACGTTACATGGGCTGGTTAGAGTACTGAATGGGGACGTTACATGGACAGGTTAGAGTATTGAATGGGGACGTTACATGGACAGGTTAGAGTACTGAATGGGGATGGGCAGGTCAGAGCACTGAATGGGGGCTGGGCTGGTTAGAGTACTGAATGGGGACGTTACATGGACAGGTTAGAGTATTGAATGGGGACGTTACATGGGCTAGAGTACTGAATGGGGACGTTACATGGGCAGGTTAGAGTACTGAATGGGGACGTTACATGGGCAGGTTAGAGTACTTGAATGGGGACGTTACATGGGCAGGTTAGAGTACTGAATGGGGACGTTACATGGACAGGTTAGAGTACTGAATGGGGACGTTACATGGGCAGGTTAGAGTACTGAATGGGGACGTTACATGGGCAGGTTAGAGTACTGAATGGGGACGTTACATGGACAGGTTAGAGTACTGAATGGGGACGTTACATGGGCAGGTTAGAGTACTGAATGGGGACGTTACATGGACAGGTTAGAGTACTGAATGGGGACGTTACATGGGCAGGTTAGAGTACTGAATGGGGACGTTACATGGGCAGGTTAGAGTACTGAATGGGGACGTTACATGGGCAGGTTAGAGTACTGAATGGGGACGTTACATGGACAGGTTAGAGTACTGAATGGGGACGTTACATGGACAGGTTAGAGTACTGAATGGGGACGTTACATGGGCAGGTTAGAGTACTGAATGGGGACGTTACATGGACAGGTTAGAGTACTGAATGGGGACGTTACATGGACAGGTTAGAGTACTGAATGGGGACGTTACATGGGCAGGTTAGAGTACTGAATGGGGACGTTACATGGGCAGGTTAGAGTACTGAATGGGGACGTTACATGGGCAGGTTAGAGTACTGAATGGGGACGTTACATGGACAGGTTAGAGTACTGAATGGGGACGTTACATGGACAGGTTAGAGTACTGAATGGGGACGTTACATGGGCAGGTTAGAGTACTGAATGGGGACGTTACATGGGCAGGTTAGAGTACTGAATGGGGACGTTACATGGGCAGGTTAGAGTACTGAATGGGGACGTTACATGGGCAGGTTAGAGTAATTGAATGGGGACGTTACATGGGCAGGTTAGAGTACTGAATGGGGACGTTACATGGGCAGGTTAGAGTACTGAATGGGGACGTTACATGGACAGGTTAGAGTACTGAATGGGGACGTTACATGGGCAGGTTAGAGTACTGAATGGGGACGTTACATGGGCAGGTTAGAGTACTGAATGGGGACGTTACATGGGCAGGTTAGAGTACTGAATGGGGACGTTACATGGACAGGTTAGAGTACTGAATGGGGACGTTACATGGGCAGGTTAGAGTACTGAATGGGGACGTTACATGGGCAGGTTAGAGTACTGAATGGGGACGTTACATGGGCAGGTTAGAGTACTGAATGGGGACGTTACATGGGCAGGTTAGAGTACTGAATGGGGACGTTACATGGGCAGGTTAGAGTACTGAATGGGGACGTTACATGGGCAGGTTAGAGTACTGAATGGGGACGTTACATGGGCAGGTTAGAGTACTGAATGGGGACGTTACATGGGCAGGTTAGAGTACTGAATGGGGACGTTACATGGGCAGGTTAGAGTACTGAATGGGGACGTTACATGGGCAGGTTAGAGTACTGAATGGGGACGTTACATGGGCAGGTTAGAGTACTGAATGGGGACGTTACATGGGCAGGTTAGAGTACTGAATGGGGACGTTACATGGGCAGGTTAGAGTACTGAATGGGGACGTTACATGGGCTGGTTAGAGTACTGAATGGGGACGTTACATGGACAGGTTAGAGTATTGAATGGGGACGTTACATGGACAGGTTAGAGTACTGAATGGGGACGTTACATGGGCAGGTTAGAGTACTGAATGGGGACGTTACATGGGCAGGTTAGAGTACTGAATGGGGACGTTACATGGGCAGGTTAGAGTACTGAATGGGGACGTTACATGGGCAGGTTAGAGCACTGAATGGGGACGTTACATGGGCAGGTTAGAGTAACTGAATGGGGACGTTACATGGGCAGGTTAGAGTACTGAATGGGGACGTTACATGGGCAGGTTAGAGTACTGAATGGGGACGTTACATGGGCAGGTTAGAGTACTGAATGGGGACGTTACATGGGCAGGTTAGAGTACTGAATGGGGACGTTACATGGGCAGGTTAGAGTACTGAATGGGGACGTTACATGGACAGGTTAGAGTACTGAATGGGGACGTTACATGGGCAGGTTAGAGTACTGAATGGGGACGTTACATGGGCAGGTTAGAGTACTGAATGGGGACGTTACATGGGCAGGTTAGAGTACTGAATGGGGACGTTACATGGGCAGGTTAGAGTACTGAATGGGGACGTTACATGGACAGGTTAGAGTACTGAATGGGGACGTTACATGGGCAGGTTAGAGTACTGAATGGGGACGTTACATGGGCAGGTTAGAGTACTGAATGGGGACGTTACATGGGCAGGTTAGAGTACTGAATGGGGACGTTACATGGGCAGGTTAGAGTACTGAATGGGGACGTTACATGGGCAGGTTAGAGTACTGAATGGGACGT
>NW_027031152.1:0-3209 GCF_034236695.1 Oncorhynchus nerka
AAAAAATAAAAATTATGATAATAAAATTGGACAAAAGTATATTCATTACAGTTCTTACACATGTAATTGACAAAAAATCGAAAGAATTTCAAAAAATGGTCAGAAAGCACTTTTTTAAGGGGTGATAAGTTTTTACAAAATCATTTTTTCAAAATTTTTGCTTTTGGACGTTGACTTGGGTTACATTTCAATATGAAAAACCACGGTGGAGGATTCGCCACCTGTGGTTTTCATACTGAATGTATGGCATTTGCCAGTTGTCAAACGTCCAAAGCAATCCATCGTTTTATTCAGCGTCAAGGCCTGAAAAAAACTGTTTTTTGTAGCATATCACCCATAAAAGTGCTTTCTGGTTTCGAAAATTCTTTCATTTTGTCAGTACATACATGTGAAACTCTGTGAATGCTTTTGTCAATTTTATTATCATAATTTTTTGTTTTTATGCACACCTATGCTGTTCATGAAGTCAAGAATCAAGTCAAATCAGGTACGAAACTGGTTAGATTTTCGAGAATTCAAAATTTGTGTCGGTACGTATAGAGCTGTGTTAACATACTTTTAGTTCGCTATTTTATATTATATATATATATATTTTTGCTTGTGCATAGAAATATGTTTATCATTCAATATGATTTCATAGGAAGTCAGATCAAGTCACTTTTGGGGCCAAATATGTCTGGAAGTGTTTGGCCTGACTACAGGATGACGTTTGTGCCTTTCCGTCTTTCGTGTGTTATTTCATCATGTCGGTTATTGATGTTTTTTCACTATACAATCATATTGCAAAGTGCACCGATGCATTACAACTAATGGTTTCAATTAATTACCATGCTCAAACTAACTGACTGGCCTGATGGCTGATACGCTCCATGCTCGTGTTATTTCATCATGTCCATTTGTTTATGTTTCACTTTTGCAAAGTCACTGTGCATTTGCAATATGGTTCAATGGCAGGTACAACCATCACAAATTTGTCATGCTATAAAACCATGCAGGAATGTGAATTGACTGACTGATAATGCGAACGGATAACTGAACGTATTCTGGTTCATCTCAATGGCTCGTTAGGGTTGATTTCAGAATGTCACTTTTGGTGATGGTACCTCACTGTTTAAACATATTGCAAATGGACAAGAGTCACCAGCAAGTCACCGTCCATCAGTCAATTAGATATCATTCTGACAACAAACTGATACAAACTGACACTAAACCCACTTTTTCCAACTCGCTTAGTAGCCAACTATCACATACTTCAGAGCTAGCCCAAAATTCAGCAAACGCCTTATGTTCAAACCATAAAAACATAAAACACGTAGTTACGTTCTAGCTGCGGGTCCATTTCTTATGTTATGTGTAGGCCTAGCTGAGGCGACCCCGAATCCCAAGTTTCGGCTCCGGATCGGTCATTTGGTGTCCGAGCAAAACCCTAATTGGTGCTGAAAATCAAAAAAATTTCTATGACTTGCTACGGGGTCCTTGAATGAGCTATCGGACGGAAACGTTGGGGTCTGTCTATATGGGCCGAGGCAGTCAATGCACCTAGTCTTGTGTCTCTGAGACATTTCTAAATGTCGCCATTTTCGTAATGGTCAAAATGAATTGAATTCATTGCAAATGTCTGAAGCTGTTTCTCGGTCCGAGAACCGTCTAGAGCTACACATACCTCACCACGCACCATCGACCTGAGGTCTAGAACAGGATTCTAAAGTTTCGGAACTCTAGGTCCGACGGTTCTTTAAAAGTTCCAACAAGGTTAACTAATGCAGGCAGTGTATGTCTCTACGCACCCCAATGGGTCCCTCCTTCCAAGCTGTGTGTGTGTGTGATTTAGTTTCCTTTGAAATTTTATGGGAAAAATGACTGATTTACAGTTCATGGGGTTGCTAATCACATATATGAAGTTTTGGAAAGATCTGACTTTTTAACCCCTCGAAACAGCCCAAGAGACACCAATTATTGCACTTCCGGTTGGCACAGGAAGCTATAAGTCAACACCTATCCTCACTGGGGGTATGCTTTACAGAATCTGAGTTTTAAGTCCTTACATTAAGAATTGACTGATTTATACAGGGTTGAATGCACTATGTCTATCAAACTGCAGGCAGGGTATGGAAAAACACTTTTAGGGTGATTTTAACCACTTCCGGTTGATCCAGGAAGCTCAGAATCAACACAGGTAGACCTCATACTGCCCTGATGGACTGTCATCGAAGACAGGTTCATACGACATTCATAACCCACATAGGCTTCAGATTGAATTTAGGGGTGCAGGCAATGTATTCCTATGGGGAGAGAAGTCAATGCAAACTCTTTGAAGTAAACACCTTCTTTTAACTATTAAGGGTTAATGCCACACGGTCAAGGTTAGGCTTGCACGGATCGGGAGGACCTTAGGAACGTACCTGAGGTCGAATTGTGCTTCTCACCCTAACGGTTCTCTCTGTCACCCAAAAGCAAATGATGTTGTGGGGCAGGCTTATTTTGGGCCTACTTTTCTCATGGTATGCGCTCCAGGCCGAGCGAGCTACGGTCAAGCGGGATATCTCGTTGAACTCGGCACGGCCTAGAGATTATGGTAATGCCATTGCCTGCTCTCTGTGTCTTTAACCACTTAAGCCTAGGGCTCTATACTGCCCCCGTTGGAGAAAGTGCGTGCCCATAGTAAACTGAAAATATTTTTTCCCAAAATTGCTAATATATGCATATAAAAATTATTATTGAATAGAAAACACTCTAAAGTTTCTAAAACCGTTTAAATTATGTCTGTATGTAAAGCAGAACTCTCAGGAGAGCCATTCTCCCAAACACTCTGTCAACAGTAGAAAAGTTAGGTCTACTTTGACGTCATCGCCAACACCCTTCCCAGGCAGCTACGGATCCACGAACAGTCTCTATCAGTTCAGCGCGATGTCTGCTTTCAAATGGCGCATTCACTGTGAGAATCGCACGAGCCCTGCACCTTTGGCGCGCGAAATTCCGCGTGTCCCTCTCAAAACCGGGCACTCTATTGCGCGCGGCCGATTTGGGGAACGGTCTTTTCCAAGATACACAAATTGAAGCCGGTTTGTCTGTTAGCGCTGTCCTTTGTTCTACATGCTAACAACAGCATAAAGCTCGATTTTGCACATCGTTTGACCAGTTTAATCGACATATAATATGTAAATTGGAAGTTTTGGTGCGCAAGAGTGCTGGACCAGAAGTCATTTTTG
>NW_027031153.1:0-3214 GCF_034236695.1 Oncorhynchus nerka
CTGTTGTATTCAGCATTTCACTGTAAGGTCTACTACACCTGTTGTATTCAGCATTTCACTGTAAGGTCTACTACACCTGTTGTATTCAGCATTTCACTGTAAGGTCTACTACACCTGTTGTATTCAGCATTTCACTGTAAGGTCTACTACACCTGTTGTATTCAGCATTTCACTGTAAGGTCTACTACACCTGTTGTATTCAGCATTTCACTGTAAGGTCTACTACACCTGTTGTATTCAGCATTTCACTGTAAGGTCTACTACACCTGTTGTATTCAGCATTTCACTGTAAGGTCTACTACACCTGTTGTATTCAGCATTTCACTGTAAGGTCTACTACACCTGTTGTATTCAGCATTTCACTGTAAGGTCTACTACACCTGTTGTATTCAGCATTTCACTGTAAGGTCTACTACACCTGTTGTATTCAGCATTTCACTGTAAGGTCTACTACACCTGTTGTATTCAGCATTTCACTGTAAGGTCTACTACACCTGTTGTATTCAGCATTTCACTGTAAGGTCTACTACACCTGTTGTATTCAGCATTTCACTGTAAGGTCTACTACACCTGTTGTATTCAGCATTTCACTGTAAGGTCGACTACACCTGTTGTATTCAGCATTTCACGGTAAGGTCTACTACACCTGTTGTATTCAGCATTTCACAGTAAGGTCTACTACACCTGTTGTATTCAGCATTTCACAGTAAGGTCTACTACACCTGTTATATTCAGCATTTCACTGTAAGGTCTACTACACCTGTTGTATTCAGCATTTCACTGTAAGGTCTACTACACCTGTTGTATTCATTTCACTGTAAGGTCTACTACACCTGTTGTATTCAGCATTTCACTGTAGGTCTACTACCTGTTGTATTCAGCATTTCACTGTAAGGTCTACTACACCTGTTGTATTCAGCATTTCACTGTAAGGTCTACTACACCTGTTATATTCAGCATTTCACTGTAAGGTCTACTACACCTGTTGTATTCAGCATTTCACAGTAAGGTCTACTACACCTGTTATATTCAGCATTTCACTGTAAGGTCTACTACACCTGTTGTATTCAGCATTTCTGTAAGGTCTACTACACCTGTTGTATTCAGCATTTCACTGTAAGGTCTACTACACCTGTTGTATTCAGCATTTCACTGTAAGGTCTACTACACCTGTTGTATTCAGCATTTCACTGTAAGGTCTACTACA
This sequence comes from Oncorhynchus nerka, assembly GCF_034236695.1. Lineage (NCBI taxonomy): Eukaryota > Metazoa > Chordata > Actinopteri > Salmoniformes > Salmonidae > Oncorhynchus > Oncorhynchus nerka. The sequence continues at coordinate 1,208 of NW_027031153.1, forward strand.
CCTGTTGTATTCAGCATTTCACTGTAAGTCTACTACTGTTGTATTCAGCATTTCACTGTAAGGTCTACTACACCTGTTGTATTCAGCATTTCACTGTAAGGTCTACTACACCTGTTGTATTCAGCATTTCACTGTAAGAGTCTACTACACCTGTTGTATTCAGCATTTCACTGTAAGGTCTACTACACCTGTTATATTCAGCATTTCACTGTAAGGTCTACTACACCTGTTATATTCAGCATTTCACTGTAAGGTCTACTACACCTGTTGTATTCAGCATTTCACTGTAAGGTCTACTACCTGTTGTATTCAGCATTTCACTGTAAGGTCTACTACACCTGTTGTATTCAGCATTTCACAGGTCTACTACACCTGTTGTATTCAGCATTTCTGTAAGGTCTACTACACCTGTTGTATTCAGCATTTCACAGTAAGGTCTACTACCTGTTGTATTCAGCATTTCACAGTAAGGTCTACTGCACCTGTTGTATTCAGCATTTTCACAGTAAGGTCTACTACACCTGTTGTATTCAGCATTTCACAGTAAGGTCTACTGCACACCTGTTGTATTCAGCATTTCACTGTAAGGTCTACTACACCTGTTGTATTCAGCACATTTCACTGTAAGGTCTACTACACCTGTTATATTCAGCATTTCACTGTAAGGTCTACTACACCTGTTGTATTCAGCATTTCACTGTAAAGGTCTACTACACCTGTTATATTCAGCATTTTGTAAGTCTACTACACCTGTTGTATTCAGCATTTCACTGTAAGGTCTACTACACCTGTTGTATTCAGCATTTCACTGTAAGGTCTACTACACCTGTTGTATTCAGCATTTCACTGTAAGGTCTACTACACCTGTTGTATTCAGCATTTCACTGTAAGGTCTACTACACCTGTTGTATTCAGCATTTCACTGTAAGGTCTACTACACCTGTTATATTCGGGCACGTGACAAAATTATTTCATTTGATTAGTATTACAAAACACCAAACCAAGAGGTATTTTCTCCTGTCTGATTGACAGGTTGTTTGAGCTCCTTCAAAGTGACAGGATACTCTGGAGGAACTGTCATCATCTACTGTCATTATTCCACAGAAGAAAGTAATGAAATATTTCTGCTTAGGGCAGTATAGTTATATTTATAGTTTGAGTTGTGAGGATCAAATCAGAACTGGATTGAATAACACCTGGCAGCACAGTGGTAGATTCTCTCTGTATGACAACACTGGAGGAAACTACTTCAAGGTGATCATCAGACAACTGACCAGACAAGACGAAGGGACCTGCTGGTGTGGGTGGACAAACCTACTATACCTGACAGTTATACCAAGGTGGGGCTGGAGGTGAAGAAGAGGTGAGGAGACTTTTACTTTAACTTTATGAAATGAATTTAACAAATATGTTATTACATGATCAGTACCACTAATCAATGAAGTCAGTCTATAGTATTAGACTAAGGTTGTGATGTGTGTTCCTATTGACAGATGACTGCTGTGAAAGTCAGTCTATAGTATTAGACTAAGGTTGTGATGTGTGTTCCTGTTGACAGATGACTGCTGTGAGAATCAGTCTCGTATTGGAACTAAGATTGTGATGTGTGTTCCTGTTGACAGATGACTGATGTGAGAAGTCAGTCTATAGTATTAGACTAAGGTTGTGATGTGTGTTCCTGTTGAAACAGATGACTGCTGTGAAGTCAGTCTATAGTACTAGACTAAGGTTGTGATGTGTGTTCTGTGAATGGCTGCTGTGAGAAGTCAGTCTATAGTACTAGACTAAGGTTGTGATGTGTGTTCCTATTGACAGATGACTGCTGTGAGAAGTCAGTCTATAGTATTAGACTAAGGTTGTGATGTGTGTTCCTATTGACAGATGACTGCTGTGAGAAGTCAGTCTATAGTACTAGACTAAGGTTGTGATGTGTGTTCCTATTGACAGATGACTGCTGTGAGAAGTCAGTCTATAGTATTAGACTAAGGTTGTGATGTGTGTTCCTAT
>NW_027031154.1:0-3215 GCF_034236695.1 Oncorhynchus nerka
TCAAATCAAATCAAATCAAATGTATTTATATAGCCTCTTCGTACATCAGCTGATATCTCAAAGTGCTGCACAGGTGAAACCCAGCCTAAAACCCCAAACAGCAAACAATGCAGGTGTAAAAGCACGGTGGCTAGGAAAACTCCCTAGAAAGGCCAAAACCTAGGAAGAAACCTAGAGAGGAACCAGGCTATGGGGTGGCCAGTCCTCTTCTGGCTGTGCCGGGTAGAGATTATAACAGAACATGACCAAGATGTTCAAATGTTCATAAATGACCAGCATGGTCGAATAATAATAAGGCAGAACAGTTGAAACTGGAGCAGCAGCACAGTCAGGTGGACTGGGGACAGCAAGGAGTCATCATGTCAGGTAGTCCTGGGGCACGGTCCTAGGGCTCAGGTCCTCCAGAGAGAGAGAAAGAAAGAGAGAATTAGAGAGAGCATATGGGGGTGGCCAGTCCTCTCTGGCTGTGCCGGGTGGAGATTATGAACAGAACGTGGCCAAGATGTTCAAATGTTCATAAATGACCAGCATGGTTGAATAATAGTAAGGCAGAACAGTTGAAACTGGAGCAGCAGCATGGCCAGGTGGACTGGGGACAGCAAGGAGTCATCATGTCAGGTAGTCCTGGGGCATGGTCCTAGGGCTCAGGTCCTCCGAGGAGAGAGAAAGAAAGAGAGAAGGAGAGAATTAGAGAACGCACACTTAGATTCACACAGGACACCGAATAGGGACAGGAGAAGTACTCCAGATATAACAAACTGACCCTAGCCCCGACACATAAACTACTGCAGCATAAATACTGGAGGCTGAGACAGGAGGGGTCGGTAATGGCTGTGTTATTTGACTGGTATGTTTCTCTCTACCTCTGCATTATGGTAACGGCTGTGGTATTTGACTGGTATGTTTCTCTCTACCTCTGCATTACGGTAATGGCTGTGTTATTTGACTGGTATGTTTCTCTCTACCTCTGCATTATGGTAATGAATGTTATTTGACTGGTATGTTTTCCTTCTACCTCTGCATTATGGTAACGGCTTGGTATTTGACTGGTATGTTTCTCTCTACCTCTGCATTACGGTAACGGCTGTGGTATTTGACTGGTATGTTTCTCTCTACCTCTGCATTACGGTAATGGCTGTGTTATTTGACTGGTATGTTTCTCTCTACCTCTGCATTACGGTAATGGCTGTTATTTGACTGGTATGTTTCTGTCTACCTCTGCATTACGGTAATGGCTGTTATTTGACTGGTATGTTTCTCTCTACCTCTGCATTACGGTAATGGCTGTGTTATTTGACTGGTATGTTTCTCTCTACCTCTGCATTATGGTAATGGCTGTGTTATTTGACTGGTATGTTTCTCTCTACCTCTGCATTACGGTAATGGCTGTGTTATTTGACTGGTATTTCTCTCTACCTCTGCATTACGGTAATGGCTGTGTTATTTGACTGGTATGTTTCTCTCTACCTCTGCATTACGGTAATGGCTGTGTTATTTGACTGGTATGTTTCTCTCTACCTCTGCATTACGATAATGGCTGTGTTATTTGACTGGTATGTTTCTCTCTACCTCTGCATTACGGTAATGGCGTGTTATTTGACTGGTATGTTTCTCTCTACCTCTGCATTACGGTAATGGCTGTTATTTGACTGGTATGTTTCTCTCTACCTCTGCATTACGGTAATGGCTGTTATTTGACTGGTATGTTTCTCTCTACCTCTGCATTACGGTAATGGCTGTGTTATTTGACTGGTATGTTTCTCTCTACCTCTGCATTATGGTAATGGCTGTGTTATTTGACTGGTATGTTTCTCTCTACCTCTGCATTATGGTAACGGCTGTGGTATTTGACTGGTATGTTTCTCTCTACCTCTGCATTACGGTAATGGCTGTGTTATTTGACTGGTATGTTTCTCTCTACCTCTGCATTACGGTAATGGCTGTGTTATTTGACTGGTATGTTTCTCTCTACCTCTGCATTACGGTAATGGCTGTGTTATTTGACTGGTATGTTTCTCTCTACCTCTGCATTACGGTAATGGCTGTGTTATTTGACTGGTATGTTTCTCTCTACCTCTGCATTACGGTAATGGCTGTGTTATTTGACTGGTATGTTTCTCTCTACCTCTGCATTACGGTAATGGCTGTGTTATTTGACTGGTATGTTTCTCTCTACCTCTGCATTACGGTAATGGCTGTGTTATTTGACTGGTATGTTTCTCTCTACCTCTGCATTACGGTAATGGCTGTGTTATTTGACTGGTATGTTTCTCTCTACCTCTGCATTATGGTAATGGCTGTGTTATTTGACTGGTATTTCTCTCTACCTCTGCGTTACGGTAATGGCTGTGTAATTTGACTGGTATGTTTCTCTCTACTTCTGCAGTACGGTAATCAAATCAAATCAAATCAAATTTATTTATATAGCCCTTCGTACATCAGCTGTTATCTCAAAGTGCTGTACAGAAACCCAGCCTAAAACCCCAAACAGCAAACAATGCAGGTGTAAAAGCACGGTGGCTAGGAAAAACTCCCTAGAAAGGCCAAAACCTAGGAAGAAACCTAGAGAGGAACCAGGCTATGTGGGGTGGCCAGTCCTCTTCTGGCTGTGCCGGGTAGAGAGTATAACAGAACATGACCAAGATGTTCAAATGTTCATAAATGACCAGCATGGTCGAATAATAAGGCAGAACAGTTGAAACTGGAGCAGCAGCACAGTCAGGTGGACTGGGGACAGCAAGGAGTCATCATGTCAGGTAGTCCTGGGGCACGGTCCTAGGGGCTCAGGTCCTCCAGAGAGAGAGAAAGAAAGAGAGAATTAGAGAGAGCATATGTGGGGTGGCCAGTCCTCTTCTGGCTGTGCCCAGTGGAGATTATAACAGAGCATTAGCCAAGATGTTCAAATATTCATAAATGACCAGCATGGTTGAATAATAGTAAGGCAGAACAGTTGAAACTGGAGCAGCAGCATGGCCAGGTGGACTGGGGACAGCAAGGAGTCATCATGTCAGGTAGTCCTGGGACATGGTCCATAGGGCTCAGGTCCTCCAGAGAGAGAAAGAAAGAGAAGGAGAGAATTAGAGAACGCACACTTCTAGATCTCACAGGACACCGGATAAGGTACAGGAGAAGTACTCCAGATATAACAAACTGACCCTAGCCCCGCACACATAAACTACTGCAGCATAAATACTGAGGCTGAGACAGGAGGGGTC
>NW_027031155.1:0-3217 GCF_034236695.1 Oncorhynchus nerka
TCTCTCTTCTCTCTCTTTCCTCTCTCTCTCTCTCCCTCTCTCTCTCTCTCATCCCTCTCTTTCTCGCCTCTCTCTCTCATCCCTCTCTTTCTCGCCTCTCTCTCTCATCCCTCTCTCTTCCCTCTCTCATCCCTCTCTCTCTCTCTCCAGGACTTTACACAGCAGCAGACTTTATCATTGTTTTCAATGCTCTTCCCTTTGAGGTTCAGCGTGGCTGGACAATCATTGCCCTGCCAGACGTATTTGGGTTGACATTTTAGTTAAAGGGAGGTTTCTTGCCAGTTTATTGTGTCTTGTTATTTGAACTGTATATATGTGGTACTAATGACATGTGGCCCAGAAGATTGTGGACATTTTAAGGCCTTTGTTTGTCTATGACCCCCCACCATTCATACCCTCTGCACTCCTCCACTGGGAGGTAATACAGATTACTGCAAATCCTCTCCTGTTGATGACTGGGTTCTTTCTTGTAAATTGTTTCTATGAAGCTGCCGTTAAATTGCTCTGCCATCATTATTGTATGAGGTATTATTGGTGGGGTTCCCCCTGTGCTGTGATGGGTGTTTTATATGGTGAGTCTTATCTTTTCTCTCCACTGGCTATCTGGCTAACAGGCTACAGTCTAGACAGTCTCTTCTGCTGATGTGTGTGTGTCTGGTCTCTCTCTATCCTACTCTTTTCCTTTCTGCAGGGTTAATACCTGTCTGGCACCCCAACAAAATCTCTACCTTTACCCCTCTCTAACAATACTGCTACAAGATTTACCAACACTTGAAGTTTAATATGTCAAATGTTTCTACAAGATAATAACCACTAGCATCACATGATCACTAACCACCACACATGTTCAGACTCACCTCAGCTGTGAGATGTAGGACAGACACTGAAGGAAACTCCTCACTTCACTCTCTTCATCTGACCAGCCCTTCAGCTCTACTGGTTTCTTCTCTGGTTGGAGTTTCAGCACTTCTAGGAGGAGGGAGGCCTTTCTCTCTGAGAGGTCTATGGACCAGACTGCAGGAGCTGACTGGTAAACTGTCTGTAATGCTGGAAGGACACTCCTGCCTGTTTGAGTCTCATAGTCCTTCACATGTGAGTACAGATCCAGCAGGAAATCACATTTCTGAAAGCGATATACTTTAGACAGCGACAACACTTTCTCTACAGTTGTTTGTATGGATCCTCTCTCATGGAGAGCTGCTTGAAGACACAGATTCAGTAGGAATGTCTTCTCTCTCTTTGTCCTCTCCTCAGGGGATCTTCTCTGATCCTGTGGAGGAGTAAAACTGCAAGAACAGTTGAACAACAAATAGATGAATACGTGAGAGATATGATATGCATTTCTGATGGTGACATTATGGAGGGTAAAATACAATGACCATCTTTCTAAACTCATCATCCACTTCAATTGTTCCTTAAAATCATGACTACAAAGACTGCATATTTTCCAAACAGTATGTGTATATTTAATTATTAAGTTACTGCAGAAAGCTACAAGCATCATCTCTAAAGGGAAATACAGGGACAGACAACTACAATCTCTGAAATGTACTGATCCAACTCACCTCAGCTGTGAGATGTAGGGCAGACACTGAAGGAAACTCCTCACTTCACTCTCTTCATCTGACCAGCCCTTCAGCTCTACTGGTTTCTTCTCTGGTTGGAGTTTCAGCACTTCTAGGAGGAGGGAGGCCTTTCTCTCTGAGAGGTCTATGGACCAGACTGCAGGAGCTGACTGGTAAACTGTCTGTAATGCTGGAAGGAAACTCCTGCCTGTTTGAGTCTCATAGTCCTTCACATGTGAGTACAGATCCAGCAGGAAATCACTCTGTTTAGAATTGTCTCCATGGCGATAAGGAAAGGTGCTGTAAGTACACACTGATGATACCAGCTTCAGTGTCTTCTCTCCTGTCTGCTCCTCCCACTCTGCTGCTTGAGACAGGAGATCCACCAGGAACTTGATCTGCTTTGAGGGATCAGACCACCATGGACAGAAACTGCAACAAGGACAGTAACAGCTGATTCAGACATGGATGAACACATGAAACCAGTCATAGATAAAGATATATGAAGTAGTTATACATTTACATAATGTGATTTGGTTTAATCTTGGTTTAATTTTAGAGACGTTCACGTTACTTATCTGTGACATTTAGTAATGCAACATTATTTACCTGTGACATTTAGTAATGCAACATTAGTTATGTCAGGAAATGGGCTGATAAATGTTCCCAGATTCACCAACATGTGTAGTTTTATACGGAGCCTTCACCGTGTGCTGCCACTTTGCATCAGCAGTCAGAAAGGAGACTCTCTGGGGGGCAGTTTGATAGTGGTGATGCTGCACAACTCTGGTTTATTTTCCTCTTCCATGTCTCTCTTACTCTCTTTCCTTTCTCATCCTCTCTTCCCCATCCTCTCTTCTCTCTCATCCCTCTCTCTCTCTCGTCCCTCTCTTTCTCTCTCTCTCATCCATCTCTTCTCCTTCTCCCTCTCTCTCTCATCCTCCTCCTCTCCCCTCTCTCTCTCTCTCTCTCCAGTGACTTTACACTGCAGCAGACTTTATCATTGTTTTCAATGCTCTTCCCTTTGAGGTTCAGCGTGGATGGACAATCATTGCCCTGCCAGACGTATTTGGGTTGACATTTTAGTTAAAGGGAGGTTTCTTGCCAGTTTATTGTGTCTAGTTATTTGAACTGTATATATGTGGTACTAATGACATGTGGCCCAGAAGATTGTGGACATTTTAAGGCCTTTGTTTGTCTATGACCCCCCACCATTCATACCCTCTGCACTCCTCCACTGGGAGGTAATACAGATTACTGTAAATCCTCTCATGTTGATGACTGAGTTCTTTCTTATAAACTGTTTCTATGAAGTTGCCGTTAAATTGCTCTGCCATCATTATTGTATGAGGTATTATTTGAGGTGGGGGTTCCCCCTGTGCTGTGATGGGTGTTTTATGTGGTAGTGTCTTATCTTTTCTCTCCGCTGGCTATCTGGCTAACAGGCTACACTCTAGACAGTCTCTTCTGCTGATGTGTGTGTGTCTGGTAGTGGGTCTCTCTCTATCCTACTCTTTTCCTTTCTGCAGTGATAATACCTGCCTGACGTCCCAACAAATATTTACCTTTACCCCTCTCTAACAATACTGCTACACGATTTACCAACACTTGAAGTTTAATATGTCAAATGTTTCTACAAGATAATAACAACT
>NW_027031156.1:0-3220 GCF_034236695.1 Oncorhynchus nerka
TCTCTGTCCCATGTCTGCCAAGTGCACAGTCTGGATGTGTTCCTGGTTGTGTTCCTGGTTGTGTTCCAGGTTGTGTTCCAGGTTGTGTTCCAGGTTGTGTTCCAGGTTGTGTTCCTGGTTGTGTTCCAGGATGTGTTCCAGGATGTGTTCCAGGATGTGTTCCAGGTTGTGTTCCAGGATGTGTTCCTGGTTGTGTTCCTGGTTGTGTTCCAGGATGTGTTCCTGGTTGTGTTCCTGGTTGTGTTCAATAATAATAATAATAATGATAATGACTGGGACGGCACAAATAGAATGGCATCAAACACCTGGAAACCATGGAAACCATGTGTTTGATGTATTTGATACCATTCCACTGATTCCACTCCTGTCATTACCACGAGCCCGTCCTACCTAATTAAGGTGCCCACAGCTTCCTATGGTGTACACTCTGAAGGGTCCTAGTCTAGTGTCCTCTCTCTTCTCTCTCCCCCGTCCAAGGGTCCTAGTCTAGTGTCCTCTCTCTTCTCTCTCCCCCGTCCAAGGGTCCTAGTCTAGTGTCCTCTCTCTTCTCTCTCCCCCGTCCAAGGGTCCTAGTGTCCTCTCTCTTCTCTCTCCCCCGTCCAAGGGTCCTAGTCTAGTGTCCTCTCTCTTCTCTCTCCCCCGTCCAAGGGTCCTAGTCTAGTGTCCTCTCTCTTCTCTCTCCCCCGTCCAAGGGTCCTAGTCTAGTGTCCTCTCTCTTCTCTCTCCCCCGTCCAGGTTCACACTCTGGAGGTGTTCCAGAAGGAGCTGAATGAGAGCGAACGCTCTCAGTCTTCCAGGCGGTGGTGGGCCTGCAGAGGGCGCTGCAGGGAGACTACAGGGGACGTGGTCAACATGAAGAAGGAAAGCAGCCAGTCAGAGACTGGAGGCCCTCAGGAGAAGCAGCCATTAAGGTGAGGGCAGGAGGTTTGCAGAGCAGCCATTAAGGTGAGGGCAGGGGAGCAGAGCAGCCAGTAAGGTGAGGGCAGGAGGAGCAGAGCAGCCATTAAGGTGAGGGCAGGAGGAGCAGAGCAGCCATTAAGGTGAGGGCAGGAGGAGCAGAGCAGCCATTAAGGTGAGGGCAGGAGGAGCAGAGCGGCCATTAAGGTGAGGGCAGGAGGAGCAGAGCAGCCATTAAGGTGAGGAGAGCAGGAGGAGCAGAGCAGCCATTAAGATGAGTGCAGGAGGAGCAGAGCAGCCATTAAGATGAGGGCAGGAGGAGCAGAGCAGCCATTAAGGTGAGGAGAGCAGGAGGAGCAGAGCAGCCATTAAGATGAGGGCAGGAGGAGCAGAGCAGCCGTTAAGGTGAGGAGAGCAGGAGGAGCAGAGCAGCCATTAAGATGAGAGCAGGAGGAGCAGAGCAGCCATTAAGGTGATGAGAGCAGGAGGTGAGGAGAGGAGAAACTTGGTTTTGATAGGAAGGTAGTGAATGTGATTAGTCGGTCTCCGTGGTAACAGCCGGGCAGAAAGGTTCTGCATTCTGACCAGCTGGAGAGGCTATAACTCTTATCTCTGATTGGATGAGCCAGAGCAGGGGCAAGTGGGGCACAGCATTACTCTGCAAAATACACTGCTATCTGTGGAGGCCAGATCCGTGTGTGTGTGTGTGCGTGTGTGCGTGTGTGTGTTTGCCTAATATATATGGCTGTGTTTGTGTCTGTCTGACAAAACTACATGCATTTTAAAAACATTTTTGCAGTGGGGACACAACATTTAGAACTTTCAAAAATATATATACTTTATTAAGGAAAAACATTTTCCATATTTTTTTCATTTTTAATGTTTATGTTTATCACACATAATATAATGTGAAAGTCGGCATTAAGGTGTCTGTAATGGAATTAACATGGTAAAACTAATGTAGACATTAATACATGCATTTCTATGGCTCCACAATATTTTGTACACCGGCGGGGGGGTGTCAAGATGGAGGGGCGATGTTGTTCATCTAGTGTATGTATAAGTTATTGGTCTGACAGCCTTTTTCTGCCCATCTATGTCTGACTTTCTGTGCTTTCTCTGTCTCTTTCTCTGTCTGTTTCTCTCTGTCTCTTTCTCTCTGTCTCTTTCTCTCTGTCTGTTTCTCTCTGTCTCTTTCTCTCTGTCTGTTTCTCTCTGTCTGTTTCTCTCTGTCTGTTTCTCTCTGTCTGTTTCTCTCTGTCTGTTTCTCTCTCTCTCTGTCTGTTTCTCTCTCTCTCTCTGTCTGTTTCTCTTTCTCTCTCTGTCTGTTTCTCTCTCTCTCTCTCTCTCTCTCTCTGTCTGTTTCTCTTTCTCTCTCTGTCTGTTTCTCTCTGTCTCTTTCTCTCTGTCTCTTTCTCTCTGTCTGTTTCTCTCTCTCTCTGTCTGTTTCTCTCTCTCTCTCTCTCTGTCTGTTTCTCTCTCTCTCTGTCTGTTTCTCTCTCTCTCTCTGTCTGTTTCTCTCTCTCTCTCTCTGTCTGTTTCTCTCTGTCTGTTTCTCTCTGTCTGTTTCTGTCTCTCTCTCTCTCTCTCTTTCTCTCTCTCTCTGTCTGTTTCTCTCTGTCTGTTTCTCTCTCTCTCTGTCTCTCTCTCTCTCTCTCTCTGTCTGTTTCTCTCTGTCTGTTTCTCTCTCTCTCTCTGTCTGTTTCTCTCTCTCTCTCTATCTCTCTCTGTCTGTTTCTCTCTGTCTGTTTCTCTCTGTCTGTTTCTGTCTCTCTCTCTCTCTCTGTCTGTTTCTCTCTGTCTGTTTCTCTCTCTCTGCCTCTCTCTCTCTCTCTGCCTCTCTGTCTCTCTGCCTCTCTGTGTGTGTCAGGAGGAGCAGGAGTATGTAGAGCTGGTAGCAGCAGAGAAGCACCAGGTGGAGGCTGTGAAGAGTGCCCTGGCCCAGAACAAGACCCTGTCCATGCTGGATGAGATCCTCGAGGACGTCAGGAGAGCTGCTGACCGCCTGGAGGAGGAGATAGAGGACCACGCCTTCGACAACAATAAACAGGTTCATCAACAACACATAGTTCATATAGAGGACAACAATAAACAGGTTCATCAACAACAACACATAGTTCATATAGAGGACCACGCCTTCGACAACAATAAACAGGTTCATCAACAACAACACATAGTTCATATAGAGGACCACGCCTTCGACAACAATAAACAGGTTCATCAACAACAACAACAACATCAAACACATAGGTCATATAGAGGACAACAATAAACAGGTTCATCAACAACAACAACAACATCAAACACATAGGTCATATAGAGG
>NW_027031157.1:0-3223 GCF_034236695.1 Oncorhynchus nerka
TACTACTGCTATCTACTACTATCTACTGCTGCTATCTACTACTGCTATCTACTACTAATATCTACTACTACTATCTACTACTGCTGCTATCTACTACTACTATCTACTACTGCTATCTACTACTATCTACCACTGCTATCTACTACTGCTATCTACTACTATCTACTGCTGCTATCTACTACTGCTATCTACTACTACTATCTACTACTCCTATCTACTACTATCTACTACTGCTATCTACTGCTGCTATCTACTACTGCTATCTACTACTAATATCTACTACTGCTATCTACTACTATCTACTACTGCTATCTACTACTATCTACTGCTGCTATCTACTACTATCTACTACTACTATCTACTACTACTATCTACTACTGCTATCTACTACTATCTACTACTGCTATCTACTACTGCTATCTACTACTATCTACTACTGCTATCTACTACTGCTATCTACTACTATCTACTACTGCTATCTACTACTATCTACTACTGCTATCTACTACTGCTATCTACTACTATCTACTACTGCTATCTACTACTATCTACTACTGCTATCTACTACTATCTACTACTGCTATCTACTACTATCTACTACTGCTATCTACTACTATCTACTACTACTATCTACTACTGCTATCTACTACTATCTACTGCTGCTATCTACTACTATCTACTACTGCTATCTACTACTGCTATCTACTACTGCTATCTACTACTATCTACTACTGCTATCTACTACTATCTACTACTGCTATCTACTACTATCTACTACTGCTATCTACTACTATCTACTGCTGCTATCTACTACTATCTACTACTACTATCTACTACTATCTACTACTACTATCTACTACTGCTATCTACTACTATCTACTACTGCTATCTACTACTATCTACTACTGCTATCTACTACTGCTATCTACTACTGCTATCTACTACTATCTACTACTGCTATCTACTACTATCTACTACTGCTATCTACTACTGCTATCTACTACTATCTACTACTGCTATCTACTACTATCTACTACTACTATCTACTACTGCTATCTACTACTATCTACTACTGCTATCTACTACTGCTATCTACTACTATCTACTGCTGCTATCTACTACTATCTACTACTACTATCTACTACTGCTATCTACTACTATCTACTACTGCTATCTACTACTATCTACTACTACTATCTACTACTGCTATCTACTACTATCTACTGCTGCTATCTACTACTATCTACTACTACTATCTACTACTATCTACTGCTGCTATCTACTACTATCTACTACTACTATCTACTACTACTATCTACTACTATCTACTACTACTATCTACTACTGCTATCTACTACTATCTACTGCTGCTATCTACTACTATCTACTACTACTATCTACTACTACTATCTACTACTATCTACTACTACTATCTACTACTGCTATCTACTACTATCTACTGCTGCTATCTACTACTGCTATCTACTACTATCTACTGCTGCTATCTACTACTATCTACTGCTGCTATCTACTGCTATCTACTGCTGCTATCTACTGCTATCTACTGCTGCTATCTACTGCTATCTACTGCTGCTATCTACTGCTATCTACTGCTGCTATCTACTGCTGCTATCTACTGCTGCTATCTACTGCTATCTACTACTACTATCTACTGCTGCTATCTACTACTATCTACTACTGCTATCTACTACTATCTACTACTGCTATCTACTACTGCTATCTACTACTATCTACTACTGCTATCTACTGCTGCTATCTACTGCTATCTACTGCTGCTATCTACTGCTATCTACTACTATCTACTACTGCTATCTACTACTACTATCTACTACTACTATCTACTACTGCTATCTACTACTATCTACTACTGCTATCTACTACTATCTACTGCTGCTATCTACTACTATCTACTACTACTATCTACTACTGCTATCTACTGCTGCTATCTACTGCTATCTACTGCTGCTATCTACTACTATCTACTACTACTATCTACTACTATCTACTACTACTATCTACTACTACTATCTACTACTGCTATCTACTACTATCTACTACTGCTATCTACTACTATCTACTGCTGCTATCTACTACTATCTACTACTACTATCTACTACTGCTATCTACTACTATCTACTACTGCTATCTACTACTATCTACTACTGCTATCTACTACTATCTACTGCTGCTATCTACTACTGCTATCTACTGCTGCTATCTACTGCTGCTATCTACTACTATCTACTACTGCTATCTACTACTATCTACTGCTGCTATCTACTACTACTATCTACTACTGCTATCTACTGCTATCTACTGCTGCTATCTACTACTATCTACTACTGCTATCTACTACTGCTATCTACTACTACTATCTACTACTGCTATCTACTGCTATCTACTGCTGCTATCTACTACTACTATCTACTGCTATCTACTGCTATCTACTACTGCTATCTACTACTGCTATCTACTACTGCTATCTACTACTGCTATCTACTGCTATCTACTGCTGCTATCTACTACTATCTACTGCTGCTATCTACTACTATCTACTACTGCTATCTACTGCTGCTATCTACTACTATCTACTACTGCTATCTACTACTATCTACTACTGCTATCTACTACTGCTATCTACTACTATCTACTACTGCTATCTACTACTGCTATCTACTACTGCTATCTACTACTGCTATCTACTACTATCTACTACTGCTATCTACTACTATCTACTGCTATCTACTACTATCTACTACTATCTACTGCTGCTATCTACTACTATCTACTGCTGCTATCTACTACTATCTACTACTGCTATCTACTACTGCTATCTACTACTATCTACTGCTATCTACTGCTGCTATCTACTACTATCTACTGCTGCTATCTACTACTATCTACTACTGCTATCTACTACTATCTACTACTGCTATCTACTACTGCTATCTACTACTATCTACTACTGCTATCTACTACTACTATCTACTACTGCTATCTACTACTATCTACTACTGCTATCTACTACTATCTACTACTGCTATCTACTACTATCTACTACTATCTACTACTGCTATCTACTACTATCTACTACTGCTATCTACTACTATCTACTACTGCTATCTACTACTATCTACTACTGCTATCTATCTACTACTGCTATCTACTACTGCTATCTACTACTAGCTACTACTACTATCTA
>NW_027031158.1:0-3228 GCF_034236695.1 Oncorhynchus nerka
CATGGGCCAGCTGTCTCTCTTTACGATGGGATGTCTCTCTCTCTTTACGATGGGATGTCTCTCTCTCTTTACGATGGGATGTCTCTCTCTCTTTACGATGGGATGTCTCTCTCTCTTTACGATGGGATGTCTCTCTCTCTTTACGATGGGATGTCTCTCTCTCTTTACGATGGGATGTCTCTCTCTTTACGATGGGACGTCTCTCTCTCTTTACGATGGGACGTCTCTCTCTCTTTACGATGGGACGTCTCTCTCTCTTTACGATGGGACGTCTCTCTCTCTTTACGATGGGACGTCTCTCTCTCTTTACGATGGGACGTCTCTCTCTTTACGATGGGACGTCTCTCTCTCTTTACGATGGGACGTCTCTCTCTCTTTACGATGGGGCGCTCTCTCTCTTTACGATGGGGCGTCTCTCTCTCTTTACGATGGGAGCGTCTCTCTCTCTTTACGATGGGACGTCTCTCTCTTTTACGATGGGACGTCTCTCTCTCTTTACGATGGGACGTCTCTCTCTCTTTACGATGGGACGTCTCTCTCTCTTTACGATGGGGCGTCTCTCTCTCTTTACGATGGGGCGTCTCTCTCTCTTTACGATGGGACGTCTCTCTCTCTTTACGATGGGACGTCTCCTCTCTCTCTTTACGATGGGACGTCTCTCTCTCTTCTCTGATGGGATGTCTCTTCTCTCGATCTCTCTCTACGATGGGATGTCTCTCTCTCTCTTCACGATGGGGCGTCTCCTCTCTCTCTCCACGATGGGACGTCTCTCTCTCTTTACGATGGGACGTCTCTCTCTCTTTACGATGGGACGTCTCTCTCTCTTTACGATGGGACGTCTTCTCTCTCTTTACGATGGGACGTCTCTCTCTCTTTACGATGGGACGTCTCTCTCTCTTTACGATGGGACGTCTCTCTCTCTTTACGATGGGATGTCTCTCTCTCTTTACGATGGGATGTCTCTCTCTCTTTACGATGGGATGTCTCCTCTCTCTTTCTTTACGATGGGACGTCTCCTCTCTCTTTCTTTACGATGGGACGTCTCCTCTCTCTTTCTTTACGATGGGACGTCTCCTCTCTCTTTCTTTACGATGGGACGTCTCCTCTCTCTTTCTTTACGATGGGACGTCTCCTCTCTCTTTCTTTACGATGGGACGTCTCCTCTCTCTTTCTTTACGATGGGACGTCTCCTCTCTCTCTCTTTACGATGGGATGTCTCTCTCTCTCTCTTTACGATGGGATGTCTCCATCTCGCTCTCTTTACGATGGGATGTCTCCATCTCGCTCTCTTTACGATGGGATGTCTCCATCTCTCTCTCTTTACGATGGGATGTCTCTCTCTCTTTACGATGGGATGTTTCTCATCTCTCTTTTTATGATGGGATATCGTTGGCCAATCGAAAGCAATAGCTCAAGGACCATTTCCAACATGTCTTGATAGTGGTGCCTGTGTCTCTCTCTGTCTCTGTCTGTCTCTACTGACCAGGACCTGAAATGATAACCCCTGAGTTTCTGACACCACTTAAATGTTATTTTCCCTAGCTCTGTTGACCCCTGATAATAATTTGGTGTTTTGGTTAGAGGGTTTTGCATCCCACCTGGAAAAGAATCTAGGTTAAACACTGGCTCATAAGTGTTATCTTATCAGTCTGAATGCTTCTCCCTGGTACGCTCCGTGGGCACACCACCCCTCAGGAAGCACGAAGGAGAACTGTGTGGAGGCATCAACTGTCTACTGCCTGTCTCTGGGGGGCATCAACTGTCTACTGCCTGTCTGGGGGGCATCAACTGTCTACTGCCTGTCTCTGGGGTGGCATCAACTGTCTACTGCCTGTCTCTGGGGAGGGAGGGCATCAACTGTCTACTGCCTGTCTCTGGGGGAGGGAGGGCATCAACTGTCTACTGCCTGTCTCTGGGGGGGCATCAACTGTCTACTGCCTGTCTCTGGGGAGGGGCATCAACTGTCTACTGCCTGTCTCTGGGGAGGGAGGGCATCAACTGTCTACTGCCTGTCTCTGGGGAGGAGGGCATCAACTGTCTACTGCCTGTCTCTGGGGAGGAGGGCATCAACTGTCTACTGCCTGTCTCTGGGGAGGCATCAACTGTCTACTGCCTGTCTCTGGGGGGCATCAACTGTCTACTGCCTGTCTCTGGGGAGGGAGGGCATCAACTGTCTACTGCCTGTCTCTGGGGAGGGAGGGCATCAACTGTCTACTGCCTGTCTCTGGGGAGGGAGGGCATCAACTGTCTACTGCCTGTCTCTGGGGGGCATCAACTGTCTACTGCCTGTCTCTGGAGGGGCATCAACTGTCTACTGCCTGTCTCTGGGGGAGGGAGGGCATCAACTGTCTACTGCCTGTCTCTGGGGAGGGAGGGCATCAACTGTCTACTGCCTGTCTCTGGGGAGGGAGGGCATCAACTGTCTACTGCCTGTCTCTGGGGAGGCATCAACTGTCTACTGCCTGTCTCTGGAGGGGGCATCAACTGTCTACTGCCTGTCTCTGGGGGAGGAGGGCATCAACTGTCTACTGCCTGTCTCTGGGGAGGGCATCAACTGTCTACTGCCTGTCTCTGGGGAGGAGGGCATCAACTGTCTACTGCCTGTCTCTGGGGAGGGAGGGCATCAACTGTCTACTGCCTGTCTCTGGGGGGCATCAACTGTCTACTGCCTGTCTCTGGGGAGGGAGGGCATCAACTGTCTACTGCCTGTCTCTGGGGGAGGGAGGGCATCAACTGTCTACTGCCTGTCTCTGGGGAGGAGGGCATCAACTGTCTACTGCTTGTCTCTGGGGGAGGGAGGGCATCAACTGTCTACTGCCTGTCTCTGGGGGGAGGGAGGGAGGGCATCAACTGTCTGCTGCCTGTCTCTGGGGGAGGGAGGGAGGGCATCAACTGTCTACTGCCTGTCGCTGGGGAGGGACGGCATCAACTGTCTACTGCCTGTCTCTGGGGGAGGGAGGGCATCAACTGTCTACTGCTTGTCTCTGGGGGAGGGAGGGCATCAACTGTCTACTGCCTGTCTCTGGGGCTGGGGGGCATCAACTGTCTACTGCCTGTCTCTGGGGGAGTGGCATCAACTGTCTACTGCCTGTCTGCGGGGGGCATCAACTGTCTACTGCCTGTCTCCGGGAGGGGCATCAACTGTCTACTGCCTGTCTCTGGGGAGGGCATCAACTGTCTACTGCCTGTCTCTGAGGAGGCATCAACTGTCTACTGCCTGTCTCTGGG
>NW_027031159.1:0-3229 GCF_034236695.1 Oncorhynchus nerka
CTCTCCCTATTCCATATTACTACACAGACCTCCTATTCCATATTTACACAGACCTCCTATTCCATATTACACAGACCTCCTATTCCATATTCCACAGCATTCCTATTCCATATTACATAGACCTCCTATTCCATATTACACAGACCTCCTATTCCATATTCCACAGACCTCCTATTCCATATTCCACAGACCTCCTATTCCATATTACACAGACCTCCTATTCCATATTACACAGACCTCCTATTCCATATTACACAGACCTCCTATTCCATATTCCACAGACCTCCTATTCCACAGACCTCCTATTCCATATTACAACAGACCTCCTATTCCATATTACACAGACCACCTATTCCATATTACACAGACCTCCTATTCCACAGACCATCCTATTCCATATTACACAGACCTCCTATTCCATATTACACAGACCTCCTATTCCATATTCCATAGACCTCCTATTCCATATTCACATACCTCCTATTCCATATTACACAGACCTCCTATTCCATATTACACAGACCTCCTATTCCATATTACACAGACCTCCTATTCCACAGACCTCCTATTCCATGTTACACAGACCTCCTATTCCATATTACACAGACCTCCTATTCCATATTCCACAGACCTCCTATTCCATATTCCATAGACCTCCTATTCCATATTAAACAGACCTCCTATTCCATATTACACAGACCTCCTATTCCATATTACACAGACCTCCTATTCCATATTACACAGACCTCCTATTCCATATTACACAGACCTCCTGTTCCACAGACCTCCTATTCCACAGACCTCCTATTCCATATTACACAGACCTCCTATTCCATATTACACAGACCTCCTGTTCCACAGACCTCCTATTCCACAGACCTCCTATTCCATATTACACAGACCTCCTATTCCATATTACACAGACCTCCTATTCCATATTACACAGACCTCCTATTCCACAGACCTCCTATTCCACAGACCTCCTATTCCATATTCCACAGACCTCCTATTCCATATTACACAGACCACCTATTCCACAGACCTCCTATTCCATATTACACAGACCTCATATTCCATATTCCACAGACCTCCTATTCCATATTACACAGACCACCTATTCCACAGACCTCCTATTCCATATTACACAGACCTCCTATTCCATATTACACAGACCTCCTATTCCATATTACACAGACCTCCTATTCCATATTACACAGACCTCCTATTCCATATTACACAGACCTCCTATTCCATATTACACAGACCTCCTATTCCATATTCCACAGACCTCCTATTCCATATTACACAGACCTCCTATTCCACAGACCTCCTATTCCATATTACACAGACCTCCTATTCCATATTACACAGACCTCCTATTCCATGTTACACAGACCTCCTATTCCATATTACACAGACCTCCTATTCCATATTACACAGACCTCATATTCCATATTCCATAGACCTCCTATTCCATATTACACATACCTCCTATTCAGCATAGACCTCCTATTCCATATTACACAGACCTCCTATTCCATATTCCACAGACCTCCTATTCCATATTACACAGACCTCCTATTCCATATTACACAGACCTCATATTCCATATTACACAGACCTCATATTCCATATTCCACAGAACTCATTTTCCATATTACACAGACCACCTATTCCACAGACCTCCTATTCCATATTACACAGACCTCATATTCCATATTACACAGACCTCCTATTCCATATTACACAGACCTCCTATTCCACAGACCGCCTATTACACAGACCTCCTATTCCATATTACACAGACCTCCTATTCCATTAAACAGACCTCCTATTCCATATTACACAGATCTGCTATTCTATATTACACAGACCTCCTATTCCATATTACACAGACCTCCTATTCCATTAAACAGACCTCCTATTCCATATTACACAGATCTGCTATTCCATATTACACAGACCTCCTATTGCACAGACCTCCTATTCCATGTTACACAGACCTCCTATTCCATATTACACAGACCTCCTATTCCATATTACAGAGACCTCCTATTCCATATTACACAGACCTCCTATTCCATATTACACAGACCTCCTATTCCATATTCCACAGACCTCCTATTCCATATTACACAGACCTCCTATTCCATATTACACAGACCTCCTATTCCACAGACCTCCTATTCCATATTACACAGACCTCCTATTCCATATTACACAGACCTCCTATTCCATATTACACAGACCTCCTATTCCATATTACACAGACCTCCTATTCCATATTACACAGACCTCCTATTCCATATTACACAGACCTCCTATTCCATATTACACAGACCTCCTATTCCATATTACACAGACCTCCTATTCCATATTACACAGACCTCATATTCCATATTACACAGACCTCCTATTCCATATTACACAGACCTCCTATTCCATATTACACAGACCTCCTATTCCATATTACACAGACCTCCTATTCCATATTACACAGACCTCCTATTCCATATTACACAGACCTCCTAATCCATATTCCACAGACCTATTCCATATTCCACAGAACTAATTTTCCATATTACACAGACCTCCTATCCTGCACAGTTATCCTATTCCATATTAGACATGGACCTCTGTTCCTGGATATCACCATTCCATGTTACACAGACCTCCTATTCCATATTACACAGACCTCCTATTCCATGTGCACAAAGGACCTCCTGTTCCATATTGCACGGACTATCTATTCCATATTACACAGACCTCCTATTCCATATTACACAGACCTCCTATTCCATATTACACAGACCTCCTATTCCATATTACACAGACCTCCTATTCCCATATTACACAAACCTCATATTCCATATTCCACAGAACTCATTTCCATATTACACAGACCTCCTATTCCATATTACACATACCTCCTATTCCATGTTACACATACCTCCTATTCCATATTACACAGACCTCCTATTCCATATTCACAGACCTCCTATTACCCAGACCTCCTATTCCATATTACACAGACCTCCTATTCCATATTACATGGACCTCCTGTTCCATGGACCTCCTATTCAGACCTCCTATTCCATATTACACAGACCTCCTATTCCATATTACACAGACCTCTTATTCCATATTACACAGACCTCCTGTTCCACAGACCTCCTATTCCACAGACCTCTATTCCATATTCCACAGACCCTATTCCATATTACACAGA
>NW_027031160.1:0-3231 GCF_034236695.1 Oncorhynchus nerka
TAGGAGTGGTGATCTAGGATCAGGTCATAAAGAGTCTCAGTAGGAGTGGTGATTTAGGATCAGGTTATAAAGAGTCTCAGAGTAGGTGATCTAGGATCAGGTCATAAAGAGTCTCAGAGTAGGTGATCTAGGATCAGGTCATAAAGAATCTCAGAGTAGGTGATCTAGGATCAGGTCATAAAGAGTCTCAGAGTAGGTGATCTAGGATCAGGTCATAAAGAATCTCAGAGTAGGTGATCTAGGATCAGGTCATAAAGAGTCTCAGTAGGAATAGTGATCTAGGATCAGGTCATAGTCTCAGTAGGAGTGGTGATCTAGGATCAGGTCATAAAGAGTCTCAGTAGGAATGGTGATTTAGGATCAGGTCATAAAGTAGTCATCAGAGTAGGTGATCTAGGATCAGGTCATAAAGAGTCTCAGAGTAGGTGATCTAGGATCAGGTCATAAAGAGTCTCAGAGAAGGTGATCTAGGATCAGGTCATAAAGAGTCTCAGTAGGAGTTGTGATCTAGGATCAGGTCATAAAGAGTCTCAGTAGGAGTGGTGATCTAGGATCAGGTCATAAAGAGTCTCAGTAGGAGTGGTGATCTAGGATCAGGTCATAAAGAGTCTCAGAGTAGGTGATCTAGGATCAGGTCATAAAGAGTCTCAGAGTAGGTGATCTAGGATCAGGTCATAAAGAGTCTCAGAGTAGGTGATCTAGGATCAGGTCATAAAGAGTCTCAGAGTAGGTGATCTAGGATCAGGTCATAAAGAGTCTCAGTAGGAGTGGTGATCTAGGATCAGGTCATAAAGAGTCTCAGTAGGAGTGGTGATCTAGGATCAGGTCATAAAGAGTCTCAGAGTAGGTGATCTAGGATCAGGTCATAAAGAGTCTCAGAGTAGGTGATCTAGGATCAGGTCATAAAGAGTCTCAGTAGGAGTGGTGATCTAGGATCAGGTCATAAAGAGTCTCAGTAGGAGTGGTGATCTAGGATCAGGTCATAAAGAGTCTCAGAGTAGGTGATCTAGGATCAGGTCATAAAGAGTCTCAGAGTAGGTGATCTAGGATCAGGTCATAAAGAGTCTCAGAGTAGGTGATCTAGGATCAGGTCATAAAGAGTCTCAGTAGTAGTGGTGATCTAGGATCAGGTCATAAAGAGTCTCAGTAGGAGTGGTGATCTAGGATCAGGTCATAAAGAGTCTCAGAGTAGGTGATCTAGGATCAGGTCATAAAGAGTCTCAGAGTAGGTGATCTAGGATCAGGTCATAAAGAATCTCAGAGTAGGTGATCTAGGATCAGGTCATAAAGAGTCTCAGAGTAGGTGATCTAGGATCAGGTCATAAAGAGTCTCAGAGTAGGTGATCTAGGATCAGGTCATAAAGAGTCTCAGTAGGAGTGGTGATCTAGGATCAGGTCATAGTCTCAGTAGGAGTGCTGATCTAGGATCAGGTCATAAAGAGTCTCAGAGTAGGTGATCTAGTATCAGGTCATAAAGAATCTCAGAGTAGGTGATCTAGGATCAGGTCATAAAGAGTCTCAGAGTAGGTGATCTAGGATCAGGTCATAAAGAATCTCAGAGTAGGTGATCTAGGATCAGGTCATAAAGAGTCTCAGTAGGAATAGTGATCTAGGATCAGGTCATAGTCTCAGTAGGAGTGGTGATCTAGGATCAGGTCATAAAGAGTCTCAGTAGGAGTGGTGATCTAGGATCAGGTCATAAAGAGTCTCAGTAGGAGTTGTGATCTAGGATCAGGTCATAAAGAGTCTCAGTAGGAGTGGTGATCTAGGATCAGGTCATAAAGAGTCTCAGTAGGAGTGGTGATCTAGGATCAGGTCATAAAGAGTCTCAGTAGGAGTGGTGATCTAGGATCAGGTCATAAAGAGTCTCAGAGTAGGTGATCTAGGATCAGGTCATAAAGAGTCTCAGAGTAGGTGATCTAGGATCAGGTCATAAAGCGTCTCAGAGTAACTGATCTAGGATCAGGTCATACATTGTCTCAGAGTAGGTGATCTAGGATCAGGTCATAAAGAGTCTCAGAGTAGGTGATCTAGGATCAGGTCATAAAGAGTCTCAGAGTAGGTGATCTAGGATCAGGTCATAAAGAGTCTCAGAGTAGGTGATCTAGGATCATGTCATAAAGAGTCTCAGAGTACGTGATCTAGGATCAGGTCATAAAGAGTCTCAGAGTAGGTGATCTAGTATCAGGTCATAAAGAATCTCAGAGTAGGTGATCTAGGATCAGGTCATAAAGCGTCTCAGAGTAACTGATCTAGGATCAGGTCATACATTGTCTCCGAGTAGGTGATCTAGGATCAGGTCATAAAGAGTCTCAGTAGGAGTGGTGATCTAGGATCAGGTCATAAAGAGTCTCAGTAGGAGTGGTGATCTAGGATCAGGTCATAAAGAGTCTCAGTAGGAGTGGTGATCTAGGATCAGGTCATAAAGAGTCTCAGAGTAGGTGATCTAGGATCAGGTCATAAAGAATCTCAGTAGGAGTTGTGATCTAGGATCAGGTCATAAAGAATCTCAGAGTAGGTGATCTAGGATCAGGTCATAAAGAGTCTCAGTTGGAATAGTGATCTAGGATCAGGTCATAGTCTCAGTAGGAGTGGTGATCTAGGATCAGGTCATAAAGAGTCTCAGTAGGAGTGGTGATCTAGGATCAGGTCATAAAGAGTATCAGTAGGAGTTGTGATCTAGGATCAGGTCATAGTCTCAGTAGGAGTGCTGATCTAGGATCAGGTCATAAAGAGTCTCAGAGTAGGTGATCTAGGATCAGGTCATAAAGAGTCTCAGAGTAGGTGATCTAGGATCAGGTCATAAAGAGTCTCAGAGTAGGTGATCTAGGATCAGGTCATAAAGAGTCTCAGTAGGAGTGGTGATCTAGTATCAGGTAATAAAGAATCTCAGAGTAGGTGATCTAGGATCAGGTCATAAAGCGTCTCAGAGTAACTGATCTAGGATCAGGTCATAAGAGTCTCAGAGTAGGTGATCTAGGATCAGGTCATAAAGAGTCTCAGTAGGAGTGGTGATCTAGGATCAGGTCATAAAGAGTCTCAGTAGGAGTGGTGATCTAGGATCAGGTCATAAAGAGTCTCAGAGTAGGTGATCTAGGATCAGGTCATAAAGAGTCTCAGAGTAGGTGATCTAGGATCAGGTCATAAAGAATCTCAGAGTAGGAGGGTAGATCTAGGTATCAGGCTCATAAAGAGTCTCAGAGTAGGTGATCTAGGATCAGGTCATAAAGA
>NW_027031161.1:0-3231 GCF_034236695.1 Oncorhynchus nerka
AACCCCACCCACTTTTGCCAAAGCACAGCCCCCACACCACTAGAGGGATATCTTTCAACCACCAACTTACCATCCTGAGATGGGCTGAGGTATGGCCCACAAGGATCTTCCGCCATGGCACAGCCCGTGGGGCGCGCCAGCCCAGACAGGATGACCACATCAGTGAATCAACCCACTCAGGTGACGCACCCCTTCCAGGGACGGCATGAGAGAGCCCCAGCAAGCCAGTGACTCAGCCCCGTAACAGGGTTAGAGGCAGAGAATCCCAGTGGAAAGAGGGGAACCGGCCAGGCAGAGACAGCACAGGACGGTTACGTTGCTCCAGAGCCTTTCCGCTCACCTTCCCACTCCTGGGCCAGACTACACTCAATCATATGACCCACTGAAGAGATGGGTCTTCAGTAAAGACTTAAAGGTTGAGACCGAGTTTGCGTCTCTGACATGGGTAGGCAGACTGTTCCATAAAAATGGAGCTCTATAGGAGAAAGCCCTGCCTCCAGCTGTTTGCTTAGAAATTCTAGGGACAATTAGGAGGCTCATGCGTCTTGTGACCGTAGCGTACGTGTAGGTGTGTACGGCAGGACCAAATCAGAGAGATAGGTAGGAGCAAGCCCATGTAATGCTTTGTAGGTTAGCAGTAAAACCTTGAAATCAGCCCTTGCTTTGACAGGAAGCCAGTGTAGAGAGGCTAGCACTGGAGTAATATGATCAAATTTTTTGGTTCTAGTCAGGATTCTAGCAGCCGTATTTAGCACTAACTGAAGTTTATTTAGTGCTTTATCCGGGTAGCTGGAAAGTAGAGCATTGCAGTAGTCTAACCTAGAAGTGACAAAAGCATGGATTCATTTTTCTGCATCATTTTTGGACATAAAGTTTCTGATTTTTGCAATGTTACGTAGATGGAAAAAAGCTGTCCTTCAAATGGTCTTGATATGTTCTTCAAAAGAGAGATCAGGGTCCAGAGTAACGCCGAGGTCCTTCACAGTTTTATTTGAGACGACTGTACAACCATTAAGATTAATTGTCAGATTCAACAGAAGATCTCTTTGTTTCTTGGGACCTAGAACAAGCATCTCTGTTTTGTTCGAGTTTAAAAGTAGAAAGTTTGCAGCCATCCACTTCCTTATGTCTGAAACACATGCTTCTAGCAAGGGCAATTTTGGGGCTTCACCATGTTTCATTGAAATGTACAGCTGTGTGTCATCCGCATAGCAGTGAAAGTTAACATTATGTTTTCGAATAACATCCCCAAGAGGTAAAATATATAGTGAAAACAATAGTGGTCCTAAAACGGAACCTTGAGGAACACCGAAATGTACAGTTGATTTGTCAGAGGACAAACCATTCACAGAGACAAACTGATATCTTTCCGACAGATAAGATCTAAACCAGGCCAGAACTTGTCCGTGTAGACCAATTTGGGTTTCCAATCTCTCCAAAAGAATGTGGTGATCGATGGTATCAAAAGCAGCACTAAGGTCTAGGAGCACGAGGACAGATGCAGAGCCTCGGTCCGATGCCATTAAAATGTCATTTACCACCTTCACAAGTGCCGTCTCAGTGCTATGATGGGGTCTAAAACCAGACTGAAGCATTTCAGATACATTGTTTGTCTTCAGGAAGGCAGTGAGTTGCTGCGCAACAGCCTTTTCTAAAAATGTTGAGAGGAATGGAAGAATAGATATAGGCCGATAGTTTTTTATATTTTCTGGGTCAAGGTTTGGCTTTTTCAAGAGAGGCTTTATTACTGCCACTTTTAGTGAGTTTGGTACACATCCGGTGGATAGAGAGACGTTTATTATGTTCAACATAGGGGAGGGGCCAAGCACAGAAAGCAGCTCTTTCAGTAGTTTAGTTGGAATAGGGTCCAGTATGCAGCTTGAAGGTTTAGAGGCCATGATTATTTTCATCATTGTGTCAAGAGATATAGTACTAAAAGACTTGAGCGTCTCTCTTGATCCTAGGTCCTGGCAGAGTTGTGCAGACTCAGGACAACTGGAGCTTTGAAGGAATACGAGATTTAAAGAGGAGTCCGTAATTTGCTTTCTAATAATCATAATATTTTCCTCAAAGAAGTTCATGAATTTATCACTGCTAAAGTGAGTCATCGAGCAGCAGTTAAGGGCTCTTCGGTACTGCACGGTACTGTCTTTCCAAGCTAGTCAGAAGACTTCCAGTTTGGTGTGGCGCCATTTCCGTCTCCAATTTTCTGAAGCTTGCTTCAGAGCTCGGGTATTTTCTGTGTACCAGGGAGCTAGTTTCTTATGAGACATGTTTTTAGGGGTGCAACTGCATCTAGGGTATTGCGCAAGGTTAAATTGAGTTCCTCAGTTAGGTTGTTAACTGATTTTGTCCTCTGGCGTCCTTGTAGACAGAGGGAATCTGGAAGGACATCAAGGAATCTTTGTGTTGTCTGTGAATTTATAGCACGACTTTGATGTTCCTTGGTTGGGGTCTGAGCAGATTATTTGTTGCAATTGCAAACGACAAAAATGGTGGACCGATAGTCCAGGATTATGAGGAAAAACATTAAGATCCACAACATTTATTCCATGGGACAAAACTAGGTCCAGCGTATGACTGTGACAGTGAGTGGGTCCAGAGACATGTTGACAAAACCCTGGGTCTGTGGACTTTTCCATGTGAATATTAAAGTAACCAAAGATTAGAATATTATCTGCTATGACTACAAGGTCCGATAGGAATTCAGGAACTCAGTGAGGAACGCTGTATATGGCCCAGGAGGCCTGTAAACAGTAGCTATAAAAAGTGATTGAGTAGGCTGCATAGATTTCATGACTAGAAGCTCAAAAGACGAAAAACGCTTTGTTTTTTTTTGTAAATTTAAATTTGCTATCGTAAATGTTAGCAACGCCTTGCGTGGATGCACGGGATATGGTCACTAGTGTAGCCAGGAGGTGAGGCCTCATTTAACACAGTAAATTCATCAGGCTTAAGCCATGTTTCAGTCAGGCCATCACATCAAGATTATGATCAGTAATTAGTTAATTGACTATAGTTGCCTTTGAAGTAAGGTATCCTAACATTAAGTAGCCCTATTTTTGGAGATGTGAGGTATCGTGACTCTTCACTAATGAGCAGGAATGGAGGTGGTCTTTATCCTAGTGAGATTGCTAAAGGCGAACACCGCCATGTTTAGTTTTGCCCAACATGGAGGTGGGGGCACAGACACGGTCTCAATGGTGATAGCTGGGCTGGCTTCACACTGAC
>NW_027031162.1:0-3234 GCF_034236695.1 Oncorhynchus nerka
TTGCTGCGATTACAGCTGTAAGTCGCTTGGGGTATGTCCTATCAGTTTTGCACATCGAGAGACTGACATTTTTCCCATTCCTCCTTGCAAAACAGCTCGAGCTCAGTGAGGTTGATGGAGAGCATTTGTGAACAGCAGTTTTCAGTTCTTTCCACAGATTCTCGATTGATTCAGGTCTGACTTTGACTTGGCCATTCTAACACCTGGATATGTTTATTTTTGAACCATTCCATTGTAGATTTTGCTTTATGTTTTGATCATTGTCTTGTTGGAAGACAAATCTCCGTCCCAGTCTCAGGTCTTTGCAGACTCCATCAGGTTTTCTTCCAGAATGGTCCTGTATTTGGCTCCATCCATCTTCCCATCAATTTTAACCATCTTCCTGTCCCTGCTGAAGAAAAAGCAGGCCCAAACCATGATGCTGCCACCACCATGTTTGACAGTGGGGATGGTGTGTTCAGGGTGATGAGCTGTGTTGCTTTTACGCCAAACATAACGCTTTTGCATTGTTGCCAAAAGTTCAATTTTGGTTTCATCTGACCAGAGCACCTTCTTCCACATGTTTGGTGTGTCTCCCCAGGTGGCTTGTGGCAAACTTTAAACAACACTTTTTATGGATATCTTTAAGAAATGGCTTTATTCTTGCCACTCTTCCATAAAGGCCAGATTTGTGCAATATACGACTGATTGTTGTCCTATGGACAGAGTCTCCCACCTCAGCTGTAGATCTCTGCAGTTCATCCAGAGTGATCATGGGCCTCTTGGCTGCATCTCTGATCAGTCTTCTCCTTGTATGAGCTGAAAGTTTAGAGGGACAGCCAGGTCTTGGTAGATTTGGTGGTCTGATACTCCTTCCATTTCAATATTATCCCTTGCACAGTGCTCCTTGGGATCTTTAAAGCTGGGGAAATCTTTTTGTATCCAAACCGGCTTTAAACTTCTTCACAACAGTATCTCGGACCTGCCTGGTGTGTTCCTTGTTCTTCATGATGCTCTCTTTTTAACGGACCTCTTAGGACTATCACAGTGCAGGTGCATTTATACGGAGACTTAATTACACACAGGTGGATTGTATTTATCATCATTAGTCATTTAGGTCAACATTGATCATTCAGAGATCCTCACTGAACTTCTGGAGAGAGTTTGCTGCACTGAAAGCAAAGGGGCTGAATAATTTTGCACGCCCATTTTTCAGTTTTTGATTTGTTAAAAATGTTTGAAATATCCACAAATGTCGCTCTAATTTCATGATTGTGTCCCACTTGTTGTTGATTCTTCACAAAAATACATGTTTATATCTTTATGTTTGAAGCCTGAAATGTGGCAAAGGTTGATGCTATTCCATCGACTTTCCCCATCACTTCAAAGAGGAAGGCCTCCGGTCAGCCAACATCAGCACAGAAGAAAATAAGTCAAGCTGAGGTAACGTAGTTAATGTTACCTAGCTAACTAGCTAGCTAACTACATTTGTTTACCTAAACCAAAAACTAGCTAGCTAGCATTTAAAATACACTGGCTTGACTATCTGGTGGTGTGATTTGTAGCTTTGCAAGCTAACCTTAGCTTTGTTAGCTTACACTAGCTAGCCAGCTAACTAACTTCCACAGACGTGAATGTGACTAACGTTATGGGTTCCATTTAAAGTCGGATCCCATCAACATCTGCAGCGGCATCAACATTAAGCTCAGCACCAGCAATTAGTGTAAATCACCTTCTAAAATCTTACTAAAATCTATAAAATCTTTCCATGGCTCCATGATGAGCAAATAAATATACTGTTGTGGGTGGGCATTGTGTGTGAAGGTTAGTATGCATCATCTATTGAGTGTGTATTGATGGGGATGAAGTAGTCAAATGTTGGCTAATCACTGACTACTGTGTGTCCTACAGACTAATCCTGCTGCTGCTGCTGCTGCTGATGATGATGATGATGGCCTTGACCCTAGCTTTAGTTGTACAGAGCCTGTAGACCCATTGGATAAAAGCTTTCAGCCTGGAATAAGGTCAAGCTCAATGTCATCTGACTTCGAAACAAGCCAGGACAGCCAAAGGTATTTAAATCACCAATACACTAAACATTTTACATTTAAGCCTCTATTTAGCAGATCACTTCTTTATCCATATTTCATCACAAATCATATCCACCCTATGATTCTCCAGTGGAACAGAAAGAAATCCAATCTTTCAGGGATAAAGGAGAGGGGATTACTTTATCTCGTCTTCTAGGTATTCTTAAAGAGGTGGGGGTTTCAGGTGTCTCCGAAGGTGGTGATTGACTCCTGTCCTGGGCGTCGTGAGGGAGTTTGTTCCACCATTGGGGGCCAGAGCAGCTAACAGTTTGGCCGGGCTGAGCCAGGAACTGCTTCTCAGTGGTAGGGAGGCGAGCAGGCCAGAGGTGGATTGAACGCAGTGCCCTTGTTGGGTGTGGGGCTGATCATTCTGGAGGTACTGGTGCCGTTCCCCTCAGCTCCGTGAGAGGCAAGCACCATGGTCTTGCTTCGGATGAAGCTTCAACTGGAAGCCAGTGGAAGACGGAGGAGCGGGGGTGACGTGAGAGAACTTGGGAAGGTTGAACACCAGACGGGCTGCGGCGTTCTGGATGAGTTGTAGGGGCTTAATGGCACAGGCAGGGGAGCCCAGCCAACAACGAGTTGCAGTAATCAGGGACGGGAGATGACAAGTGCCTGGATTAGGACCTGCGCCGCTTCCTGTGTGAGGCAGGGTCGTACTCTGCGGATGTTGTAGAGCATGAACCTACGAACGGGCCACGCCTTGATGTTATTTGAAACGACAGGGTGTTGTCAGGATCACGCCAAGGTTCTTAGCGCTCTGGGAGGAGGACACAATGGAGTTATCCAACCGTGATGGCGAGATCATGGACGGGCAGTCCTTCCCCGGGAGGAAGAGCAGCTCCGTCTTGCGAGGTTCAGCTTGAGAGTGGTGATCCGTCATCCACACTGATATGTCTGCCAGACATGCAGAGATGCGATTAGCCACCTGGTCATCAGAAGGGGAAAAGGAGATTAATTGTGCCGTCTGCATAGCAATGATAGGAGAGACCATGTGAGGTTATGACAGAGCCAAGTGACTTGGTGTATAAGCGAGAATAGGAGAGGGCCTAGAACAGAGCCCTGGGGGACGCCAGTGGTGAAGAGCCGCGTTTTGAGGAGACAGATTCTCGCCACGCCACCTGGTAGGAGCGACCTACATCAGGTAGGGCGCAATCAAGCGTGG
>NW_027031163.1:0-3235 GCF_034236695.1 Oncorhynchus nerka
ACAGACCAGTTCCCTACCTCATCCCGCTGCCACCTGCCTCCTCCAGTTTAGATCCTTTATATTGGGCAGACAGACCAGTTCCTACCTCCTCCCGCTGCCACCCCTGCCTCCTCCAGTTTTGATCCTTTATATTGGGCAGACAGACCAGTTCCTACCTCCTCCCACTGCCACCTGCCTCCTCCAGTTTTGATCCTTTATATTGGGCAGACAGACCAGTTTCCCTACCTCCTCCCACTGCCACCTGCCTCCTCCAGTTTTGATCCTTTATATTGGGCAGACAGACCAGTTCCCTACCTCCCCGCTGCCATCTGCCTCCTCCTGCCTCCTCCAGTTTTGATCCTTTATATTGGACAGACAGACCAGTTCCCTACCTCCTCCCGCTGCCACCTGCCTCCTCCAGTTTGATCCTTTATATTGGACAGACAGACCAGTTCCCTACCTCCTCCCGCTGCCACCTCCAGTTTGATCCTTTATAATTGGACAGACAGACCAGTTCCTCACCTCCCCCCTGCCTCCTCCAGTTTTGATCCTTTATATTGGGCAGACAGACCAGTTCCCTACCTCCTCCCACTGCCACCTGCCTCCTCCAGTTTTGATCCTTTATATTGGACAGACAGACCAGTTCCCTACCTCCTCCCACTGCCACCTGCCTCCTCCAGTTTTGATCCTTTATATTGGACAGACAGACCAGTTCCCTACCTCCTCCCCTGCCACCTGCCTCCTCCAGTTTTGATCCTTTATATTGGACAGACAGACCAGTTCCCTACCTCCTCCCACTGCCACCTGCCTCCTCCAGTTTTGATCCTTTATATTGGGCAGACAGACCAGTTCCCCTGCCACCTCCTCCCCTGCCACCTGCCTCCTCCAGTTTTGATCCTTTATATTGGACAGACAGACCAGTTCCCTACCTCCTCCCACTGCCACCTGCCTCCAGTTTTGATCCTTTATATTGGGCAGACAGACCAGTTCCCTACCTCCTCCCACTGCCACCTGCCTCCTCCAGTTTTGATCCTTTATATTGGACAGACAGACCAGTTCCCTACCTCCTCCCACTGCCACCTGCCTCCTCCAGTTTTGATCCTTTATATTGGACAGACAGACCAGTTCCCTACCTCCTCCCCACAGTTTTGCCACCAGACCAGTTCCTACCTCCTCCCGCTACCACCTCCAGTTTTGATCCTTTATATTGGACAGACAGACCAGTTCCCTACCTCCTCCCACTGCCACCTGCCTCCTCCAGTTTTGATCCTTTATATTGGACAGACAGACCAGTTCCCTACCTCCTCCCCTGCCACCTGCCTCCTCCAGTTTTGATCCTTTATATTGGGCAGACAGACCAGTTCCCTACCTCCTCCCTGCCACCTGCCTCCTCCAGTTTTGATCCTTTATATTGGACAGACAGACCAGTTCCTACCTCCTCCCGCTGCCACCTGCCTCCTCCAGTTTTGATCCTTTATATTGGGCAGACAGACCAGTTCCCTACCTCCTCCCCTGGACAGACAGACCAGCCACCTGCCTCCTCCAGTTTTGATCCTTTATATTGGGCAGACAGACCAGTTCCCTACCTCCTCCCACTGCCACCTGCCACCTGCCTCCAGTTTTGACCTGCCTCTCCAGTTTTGATCCTTTATATTGGGCAGACAGACCAGTTCCCTACCTCCTCCCAGTTTTGCCACCTGCCTCCTCCAGTTTTGATCCTTTATATTGGACAGACAGACCAGTTCCCTACCTCCTCCCGCTGCCACCTGCCTCCTCCAGTTTTGATCCTTTATATTGGACAGACAGACCAGTTCCCTACCTCCTCCCACTGCCACCTGCCTCCTCCAGTTTTGATCCTTTATATTGGGCAGACAGACCAGTTCCCTACCTCCTCCCACTGCCACCTGCCTCCTCCAGTTTTGATCCTTTATATTGGGCAGACAGACCAGTTCCCTACCTCCTCCCGCTGCCACCTGCCTCCTCCAGTTTTGATCCTTTATATTGGACAGACAGACCAGTTCCCTACCTCCTCCCACTGCCACCTGCCTCCTCCAGTTTTGATCCTTTATATTGGGCAGACAGACCAGTTCCCCTACCTCCTCCCGCTGCCACCTGCCTCCTCCAGTTTTGATCCTTTATATTGGACAGACAGACCAGTTCCCTACCTCCTCCCACTGCCACCTGCCTCCTCCAGTTTTGATCCTTTATATTGGACAGACAGACCAGTTCCCTACCTCCTCCCACTGCCACCTGCCTCCTCCAGTTTTGATCCTTTATATTGGACAGACAGACCAGTTCCCTACCTCCTCCCGCTGCCATCTGCCTCCTCCAGTTTTGATCCTTTATATTGGGCAGACAGACCAGTTCCCTACCTCCTCCCGCTGCCACCTGCCTCCTCCAGTTTTGATCCTTTATATTGGACAGACAGACCAGTTCCCTACCTCCTCCCGCTGCCACCTGCCTCCTCCAGTTTTGATCCTTTATATTGGACAGACAGACCAGTTCCCTACCTCCTCCCACTGCCACCTGCCTCCTCCAGTTTTGATCCTTTATATTGGACAGACAGACCAGTTCCCTACCTCCTCCCGCTGCCACCTCCAGTTTTGATCCTTTATATTGGGCAGACAGACCAGTTCCCTACCTCCTCCCGCTGCCACCTGCCTCCTCCAGTTTTGATCCTTTATATTGGACAGACAGACCAGTTCCCTACCTCCCCTCCCACTGCCACCTGCCTCCTCCAGTTTTGATCCTTTATATTGGACAGACAGACCAGTTCCCTACCCTCCTCCCACTGGGCAGACAGACCCAGTTCCTACCCACCTGCCACCCCTCCTCCAGTTTTGATCCTTTATATTGACAGACAGACCAGTTCCTTTATATTGGACGAACCAGACCCTACCTCCCTCCCACTGCCACCTCCAGTTTTGATCCTTTATATTGGGCAGACAGACCAGTTCCCTACCTCCTCCCGCTGCCACCTGCCTCCTCCAGTTTTGATCCTTTATATTGGACAGACAGACCAGTTCCCTGCCACCTCCTCCCTCCACGCTGCCACCTGCCCTGCCTCCAGTTTTGATCCTTTATATTGGACAGACAGACCAGTTCCCTACCTCCTCCCGCTGCCACCTGCCTCCTCCAGTTTTGATCCTTTATATTGGACAGACAGACCAGTTCCCTACCTCCTCCCACTGCCACCTGCCTCCTCCAGTTTTGATCCTTTATATTGGACAGACAGACCAGTTCCCTACCTCCTCCC
>NW_027031164.1:0-3235 GCF_034236695.1 Oncorhynchus nerka
GCGGACCTGGCATCCTTTCACTCCCTCCTCTCTACATTTTCCTCTTCTGTCGCTGCTGCTAAAGCCACTTTCTACCACTCTAAATTCCAAGCATCTGCCTCTAACCCTAGGAAGCTCTTTGCCACCTTCTCCTCCCTCCTGAATCCTCCTCCCCTCTCTGCAGATGACTTCGTCAACCATTTTGAAAAGAAGGTCGACGACATCCGATCCTCGTTTGCTAAGTCAAACGACACCGCTAGTTCTGCTCACACTGCCCTACCCTGTGCTCTGACCTCTTTCTCCCTCTCTCTCCAGATGAAATCTCGCGTCTTGTGATGGCGGCCACCCAACAACCTGCCCGCTTGACCCTATCCCCTCCTCTCTTCTCCAGACCATTTCCGGAGACCTTCTCCCTTACCTCACCTCGCTCATCAACTCATCCCTGACCGCTGGCTACGTCCCTTCCGTCTTCTCTCTTCGTCTGCCCACGTGTTCTCGCACCCACGAGCTTCTGGTCAGCGCCTCCAGGTTCCTCGGAGAGTTCATCAATGAGCTTGATGCCTTGATAAGCTCCTTTCCTGAGGACGGCTCACCTCTCACAGTTCTGGGCGACTTTAACCTCCCACGTCTACCTTTGACTCATTCCTCTCTGCCTCCTTCTTTCCCTCCTCTCCTCTTTTGACCTCACCCTCTCACCTTCCCCCTACTCACAAGGCAGGCAATACGCTCGACCTCATCTTTACTAGATGCTGTTCTTCCACTAACCTCATTGCAACTCCTCAAGTCTCCGACCACTACCTTGTATCCTTTTCCCTCTCGCTCTCATCCAACACTTCCCACACTGCCCCTACTCGGATGGTATCGCGCCGTCCCAACCTTCGCTCTCTCTCCCCTTCTCTCTCCTCTTCCATCCTATCATCTCTTCCCTCTGCTCAAACCTTCTCCAACCTATCTCCTGATTCTGCCTCCTCAACCCTCCTCTCCTCCCTTTCTGCATCCTTTGACTCTCTATGTCCCCTATCCTCCAGGCCGGCTCGGTCCTCCCCTCCCGCTCCGTGGCTCGACGACTCATTGCGAGCTCACAGAACAGGGCTCCCGGCAGCCGGCGAAATGGAGGAAAACTCGCCTCCCTGCGGACCTGGCATCCTTTCACTCCCTCCTCTCTACATTTTCCTCTTCTGTCTCTGCTGCTAAAGCCACTTTCTACCACTCTAAATTCCAAGCATCTGCCTCTAACCCTAGGAAGCTCTTTGCCACCTTCTCCTCCCTCCTGAATCCTCCTCCCCCTCCCCCTCCTCCCTCTCTGCAGATGACTTCGTCAACCATTTTGAAAAGAAGGTCGACGACATCCGATCCTCGTTTGCTAAGTCAACGACACCGCTGGTTCTGCTCACACTGCCCTACCCTGTGCTCTGACCTCTTTCTCCCCTCTCTCTCCAGATGAAATCTCGCGTCTTGTGACGGCCGGCCGCCCAACAACCTGCCCGCTTGACCCTATCCCCTCCTCTCTTCTCCAGACCATTTCCGGAGACCTTCTCCCTTACCTCACCTCGCTCATCAA
Source organism: Oncorhynchus nerka (assembly GCF_034236695.1). Classification (NCBI taxonomy): domain Eukaryota; kingdom Metazoa; phylum Chordata; class Actinopteri; order Salmoniformes; family Salmonidae; genus Oncorhynchus; species Oncorhynchus nerka. The sequence goes on from NW_027031164.1 coordinate 1,541, forward strand.
CTCATCCCTGACCGCTGGCTACGTCCCTTCCGTCTTCAAGAGAGCGAGAGTTGCACCCCTTCTGAAAAAACCTACACTCGATCCCTCCGATGTCAACAACTACAGACCAGTATCCCTTCTTTCTTTTCTCTCCAAAACTCTTGAGCGTGCCGTCCTTGGCCAGCTCTCCCGCTATCTCTCTCAGAATGACCTTCTTGATCAAATCAGTCAGGTTTCAAGACTAGTCATTCAACTGAGACTGCTCTTCTCTGTATCACGGAGCGCTCCGCACTGCTAAAGCTAACTCTCTCTCCTCTGCTCTCATCCTTCTAGACCTATCGGCTGCCTTCGATACTGTGAACCATCAGATCCTCCTCTCCACCCTCTCCGAGTTGGGCATCTCCGGCGCGGCCCACGCTTGGATTGCGTCCTACCTGACAGGTCGCTCCTACCAGGTGGCGTGGCGAGAATCCGTCTCCTCACCACGTGCTCTCACCACTGGTGTCCCCAGGGCTCTGTTCTAGGCCCTCTCCTATTCTCGCTATACACCAAGTCACTTGGCTCTGTCATAACCTCACATGGTCTCTCCTATCATTGCTATGCAGACGACACACAATTAATCTTCTCCTTTCCCCCTTCTGATGACCAGGTGGCGAATCGCATCTCTGCATGTCTGGCAGACATATCAGTGTGGATGACGGATCACCACCTCAAGCTGAACCTCGGCAAGACGGAGCTGCTCTTCCTCCCGGGAAGGACTGCCCGTTCCATGATCTCGCCATCACGGTTGACAACTCCATTGTGTCCTCCTCCCAGGCGCTAAGAACCTTGCTGTTCGCTGCTCTGGCCCCTCAATGGTGGAACAAACTCCCTCACGACGCCAGGACAGCGGAGTCAATCACCACCTTCCGGAGACACCTGAAACCCCACCTCTTTAAGGAATACCTAGGATAGGATAAAGTAATCCTTCTCACCCCCCTTAAAAGATTTAGATGCACTATTGTAAAGTGGCTGTTCCACTGGATGTCTTAAGGTGAACGCACCAATTTGTAAGTCGCTCTGGATAAGAGCGTCTGCTAAATGACTTAAATGTAAATGTTTTAGACTGGTGCCTTGTTGGGTTTTAGACTGGTGCCTTGTTGGGTTTTAGACTGGTGCCCTGTTGGGTTTTAGACTGGTGCCCTGTTGGGTTTTAGACTGGTGCCCTGTTGGGTTTTAGACTGGTGCCCTGTTGGGTTTTAGACTGGTGCCCTGTTGGGTTTTAGACTGGTGCCCTGTTGGGTTTTAGACTGGTGCCCTGTTGGGTTTTAGACTGGTGCCTTGTTGGGTTTTAGACTGGTGCCTTGTTGGGTTTTAGACTGGTGCCTTGTTGGGTTTTAGCCTTGTTGGGTTTTAGACACTTTTTTTGGTTACTACATGGTTCCATATGTGTTATTTCATAGTTTTGATGTCTTCACTATTATTCTACAATGTAGAAAAGTCCAATTTTAAAATAAAAAATAAATAAAAACTTGAATGAGTAGGTGTCCAAATGTTTGACTGGTACTGTTGCTCCACATTGATCTGGTACTGGTACTTCCTGTATATAGCTCCACATTGATCTGGTACTTCCTGTATATAGCTCCACATTGATCTGGTACTGGTACTTCCTGTATATAGCTCCACATTGATCTGGTACTTCCTGCATATAGCTCACATTGATGCTGGTACTGGTAC
>NW_027031165.1:0-3236 GCF_034236695.1 Oncorhynchus nerka
GCTCTACTGTTTGTTTGTACCCCATGCATGCTACTTTGTCTAGTATCATTATTCATTACAGTATGTTTTGAGTATCACTATTCATTATTCACGTGTGATTGAGTTTGACTAATCTAGCAATGTTTATATTATATGCATGCTACTGCTGCCATATGTTTGTATCTGCAATATGCATAGCCTGTTGTGTTACTTGTGTAGTAGCTGGTGCCCTTCTACAGATTCTAAAAGTTTCCAGAATGTTTCAGCACAAGCTGGTAGCCCTAAATTAAGATATCAGCTAGGCCAGAGAGATAGCCAAAAAACATCCATGGCCTTAATGTCACGGCTGTCGAATGAAGTGGACCAAAGCGCAGCGTTGTGAGCGTACATATTCCTTTTTATTAGGATGACATAAACAATACAACAACAACCGTGCCGCTTAACGGCTATGTGCCACAAACAAAGTTAACGTCCCTCACTGAAAGGAGGGAAAAGGGCTACCTAAGTATGGTTCCCAATCAGAGACAACGATAGACAGCTGTCCCTGATTGAGAACCATACCCGGCCAAAACATAGAAATACAAAATCATAGACAACAAAAACCTAGAATGCCCACCCCACATCACACCCTGACCTAACCAAATAGAGAAATAAAACAGCCCTCTAAGTTCAGGCCTTCTATTTCTCTCTCTCTCTCTCTAGCCATGCGTATTCTTTAATTATGTCTAGATGTTATACTATTGCATTCATTCACGTGTTTATATTATGCCACAGTTTGCTCATCTACTTATTGTTATATTGCACGTGTATATTTATCTTCGTATCTTCAAATGGATAACGATTGTATTGTTTCAGAACCACACACAAGTGCATATAAACATCTTTAAATGGAAGCAGCTGTGTCCACACGTGTGTGTGTGTGTGTGTGTGTGTGTGTGTGTGTGTGTGTGTGTGTGTGTGGTGACTATCAAGAGTATAGCTATGGGCCTCAACATCATATTCTAACCAGATAGCACTGTAGTGGGCACATCTTAGTGAATCAGTTGTAATTTACTAGCAGATGAGGGCATTCCAAACTGACCTCTCAGGTGAGCTCCAGCTAGTTCAAATTTGGCTTACTCATTAATAGCCTATGACTTAGCTATTTTACATTGTGCCAGTGAATTGAAGTTGAACATCGTCAAATCCGTCCTTTTAATTAGGCTTAATTGCGCCAAATATAGCTTATTTAATTGATGTCCTAGCTAGGCAATAGATCGCAAAGTAGGGCACCCACGATTCCCCACTGAGCTACATTTTTTGGAAATGGCAAATACCCGTTCTCCTCCATGAACGCTTCTCAAGTGCAAATACTGTCCAGCAGTTCAAATCAACAGGCATTTTTGTTAATAGGAGGGGTCTATAATTACGATCACACTTCCTCAATGTAAATATTATGGGGACACCTATACATTTGGCAGCCAACCACAAGTTATCTGTAGTCTATTTGTATTTTTTGTATTTATTATGGATCCTCTGTTACGTCCGTATTTGGAATGAGACCAAGGCGCAGCGTGGTAAGTGCCTTGGTCTTTCTTTATTTTGACGAACACCAAAAAAACAACAAAAGATAAACGAACATAACCTTCCGCAGGCTACACAGTAACTGTACAAAAACAAGATCCCACAAACTCAGGCTGCCTGGAAAACAGGCTGCCTAAGTATGATCCCCAATCAGAGACAACGATAGACAGCTGCCTCTGATTGGGAACCATACCTAGCCAACAAAGAAATAGAACACATAGATTTGCCCACCCAAGTCACACCCTGACCTAACCAAATAGGGAATAAAAAAGGCTCTCTAAGGTCAGGGCGTGACATCCTCATCCTTTGGTCCAGAAAAATGTAGACCGTTATACCATTTAAAAAACGTTACAATACATTCACAACAGATTTTACAACAAATTAAGTGTGTGCACTCAGGCCACTACTCTACTACCACATATCTACAACACAAAATCCATGTGTAGTGTGTGTATCTGGGTGTTTGTATTTATTATGGATCCCCATTAGCTGCTGCCAAGGCTACAGCTACTCTTCCTGGGGTTCGGCAAAATTAAGGCAGTTATACAATAAAATACTTTCATAACAGATTACATAACACACTAAGTGTGTGCCCTCAGGCCCCTACTCCACTATCACATATCTACCACACAAAATCCCTGTGTACGTGTGTATAGTGCATATGTTATCATTTGTGTGTATGCATTTGTCTGTGCCTATGTTTGTGTTGCTTCACAGTCCCTGCTGTTCGATAAGGTGTATTTTTATATGTTTTTAAAATCTGATTCTACTGCTTGCATCAGTTAACTGATGGGGAATAAAGTTCCATGTAGTCATTGCTCTATGTAGTACTGTGCGCCTCCCATAGTCTGTTCTGGACTTGGGGACTGTGAAGAGACCTTTGGTGGCATGTCTTGTCGGGTATGCATGGGTGTCTGAGCTGTGTGCTAGTCTTTAAACAGACAGCTCGGTGCTTTCAACATGTCAATACCTCTCACGAATACAAGTAGTGATGAAGTCAATCTCATCTCCACTTTGAGCCAGAAGAGATTGACATGCATATTATTAATGTTTGCTCTCTGTGTACATGCAAGGGCCAGCCGTGCTGCCTCGTTCTGAGCCAATTGCAATTTTCCTAAGTCCCTCTTTGTGGCACCTGACCACACGACTGAACAGTAGTCCAGGTGTGACAAAACTGTAGCCTGTAGGATCTGCCCTGTTGATAGTGCTGTTAAGAAGGTAGAGCAGCGCTCTATTATGGATAGACTTTTCCCCATGTTAGCTACTGTTGTATTAATATGTTTTGACCATGACAGTTTGGGGTTATCCAGGGTTACTCCACTCAGTTTAGTCACCTCAACTTGCTCAATTTCCACATTATTTATTACAAGATTTAATTGAGGTTTAGGGTTTAGTGAATGATTTGTTCCAAATACAATGCTTTTAGTTTTGGAAATATTTAGGATGAACTTACTCCTTGTCACCCATTCTGAAACTACCTGCAGCTCTGTGTTAAGTGTTTCAGTCATTTCAGTCACTGTAGTAGCTGACGTGTATAGTGTTGAGTGATCCTCGTACATAGACACACTGGCTGTACTCAAAGCCTGTGGCATGTCGTTAGTAAAGATTGAAAAAAGTAAGGGGCCTAGGCAGCTGCCCTGGGGAATTCCTGATTCTACCTGGATTATCATCAGCCAATCATCAGTCATTTGTGT
>NW_027031166.1:0-3236 GCF_034236695.1 Oncorhynchus nerka
CTCTGTAATGGTTACCATTGGTAGAAGTAGTGCCTCTGTAATGGTTACCATTGGTAGAAGTAGTGCTCTCTGTAATGGCTACCATTGGTAGAAGTAGTGCTCTGTAATGGTTACCATTGGTAGAAGTAGTGCTCTGTAATAGTTACCATTGGTAGAAGTAGTGCCTCTCTGTAATGGTTACCATTGGTAGAAGTAGTGCTCTGTAGTAGATACCATTGGTAGACGTAGTGCTCTGTAATGGTTACCATTGGTAGATGTAGTGCTCTGTAATGGTTACCATTGGTAGAAGTAGTGCTCTGTAATGGTTACCATTGGTAGAAGTAGTGCTCACTCTGTAATGGTTACCATTGGTAGAAGTAGTGATCTCTCTGTAATGGTTACCATTGGTAGAAGTAGTGATCTCTCTGTAATGGTTACCATTGGTAGAAGTAGTGCTCTGTAATGGTTACCATTGGTAGAAGTAGTGCTCTCTCTGTAATGGTTACCATTGGTAGAAGTAGTGCTCTGTAATGGTTACCATTGGTAGAAGTAGTGATCTCTCTGTAATGGTTAATATTGGTAGAAGTAGTGCTCTGTAATGGTTACCATTGGTAGAAGTAGTGCTCTCTCTGTAATGGTTACCATTGGTAGAAGTAGTGCTCTGTAGTAGATACCATTGGTAGAAGTAGTGCTCTGTAATGGTTACCATTGGTAGAAGTAGTGTTCTCTGTAATGGTTACCATTGGTAGAAGTAGTGCCTCTCTGTAATGGTTACCATTGGTAGAAGTAGTGATCTCTCTGTAATGGTTACCATCGGTAGAAGTAGTGCTCTGTAATGGTTACCATTGGTAGAAGTAGTGCTCTCTCTGTAATGGTTACCATTGGTAGAAGTAGTGCTCTGTAATGGTTACCATTGGTAGAAGTAGTGCTCCTCTGTAATGGTTACCATTGGTAGAAGTAGTGCTCTGTAATAGTTACCATTGGTAGAAGTAGTGCCTCTCTGTAATGGTTACCATTGGTAGAAGTAGTGCTCTGTAGTAGATACCATTGGTAGACGTAGTGCTCTGTAATGGTTACCATTGGTAGAAGTAGTGCTCTGTAATGGTTACCATTGGTAGAAGTAGTGCTCTGTAATGGTTACCATTGGTAGAAGTAGTGCTCATTCTGTAATGGTTACCATTGGTAGAAGTAGTGATCTCTCTGTAATGGTTACCATTGGTAGAAGTAGTGATCTCTCTGTAATGGTTACCATTGGTAGAAGTAGTGCTCTGTAATGGTTACCATTGGTAGAAGTAGTGCCTCTCTGTAATGGTTACCATTGGTAGAAGTAGTGCTCTGTAATGGTTACCATTGGTAGAAGTAGTGATCTCTCTGTAATGGTTAACATTGGTAGAAGTAGTGCTCTGTAATGGTTACCATTGGTAGAAGTAGTGCTCTCTGTAATGGTTACCATTGGTAGAAGTAGTGCTCTGTAGTAGATACCATTGGTAGAAGTAGTGCTCTGTAATGGTTACCATTGGTAGAAGTAGTGCTCTCTGTAATGGTTACCATTGGTAGAAGTAGTGCTCTCTCTGTAATGCCTGTAATGGCTACCATTGGTAGAAGTAGTGCTCTCTCTGTAATGGTTACCATTGGTAGAAGTAGTGTCTCTCTGTAATGGTTACCATTGGTAGAAGTAGTGCTCTCTCTGTAATGGTTACCATTGGTAGAAGTAGTGCTCTGTAATAGTTACCATTGGTAGAAGTAGTGCCTCTGTAATGGTTACCATTGGTAGAAGTAGTGCTCTCTGTAGTAGATACCATTGGTAGAAGTAGTGCTCTGTAATGGTTACCATTGGTAGAAGTAGTGCTCTCTCTGTAGTAGATACCATTGGTAGAAGTAGTGCTCTGTAATGGTTACCATTGGTAGAAGTAGTGCCTCTCTGTAGTAGATACCATTGGTAGAAGTAGTGCTCTGTAATGGTTACCATTGGTAGAAGTAGTGCTCTCTCTGTAGTAGATACCATTGGTAGAAGTAGTGCTCTGTAATGGTTACCATTGGTAGAAGTAGTGCTCTCTCTGTAGTAGATACCATTGGTAGAAGTAGTGCTCTGTAGTAGATACCATTGGTAGAAGTAAGGCTCTGTAGTAGATACCATTGGTAGAAGTAGTGCTCTGTAATGGTTACCATTGGTAGAAGTAGTGCTCTGTAGTAGATACCATTGGTAGAAGTAGTGCTCTGTAATAGTTACCATTGGTAGAAGTAGTGCTCTGTAATAGTTACCATTGGTAGAAGTAGTGCTCTGTAATGGTTACCATTGGTAGAAGTAGTGCTCTCTCTGTAGTAGATACCATTGGTAGAAGTAGTGCTCTGTAGTAGATACCATTGGTAGAAGTAGTGCTCTGTAATGGTTACCATTGGTAGAAGTAGTGCTCTCTCTGTAGTAGATACCATTGGTAGAAGTAGTGCTCTGTAGTAGATACCATTGGTAGAAGTAGTGCTCTGTAATAGTTACCATTGGTAGAAGTAGTGCTCTGTAGTAGATACCATTGGTAGAAGTAGTGCTCTGTAATAGTTACCATTGGTAGAAGTAGTGCTCTGTAATAGTTACCATTGGTAGAAGTAGTGCTCTGTAGTGGTTACCATTGGTAGAAGTAGTGTCTCTGTAATGGTTACCATTGGTAGAAGTAGTGTCTCTCTGTAATGGTTACCATTGGTAGAAGTAGTGCTCTGTAATGGTTACCATTGGTAGAAGTAGTGCTCCCTGTAATAGTTACCATTGGTAGAAGTAGTGCTCTGTAATGGTTACCATTGGTAGAAGTAGTGACTCTCTCTGTAGTGGTTACCATTGGTAGAAGTAGTGCTCTGTAGTAGATACCATTGGTAGAAGTAGTGCCCTCCCAAGTACCATTGGTAGAAGTAGTGTCTGTAGGTACCATTGGTAGAAGTAGTGCTCTCTGTAGTAGATACCATTGGTAGAAGTAGTGCCTCTGTAATGGTTACCATTGGTAGAAGTAGTGCTCTCTCTGTAGTAGATACCATTGGTAGAAGTAGTGCTCTGTAGTAGTTACCATTGGTAGAAGTAGTGCTCTGTAATGGTTACCATTGGTAGAAGTAGTGCTCCTCTGTAATGGTTACCATTGGTAGAAGTAGTGCTCTGTAATGGTTACCATTGGTAGAAGTAGTGCTCACTCTGTAATGGTTACCATTGGTAGAAGTAGTGATCTCTCTGTAATGGTTACCATTGGTAGAAGTAGTGTCTCTCTGTAATGGTTACC
>NW_027031167.1:0-3237 GCF_034236695.1 Oncorhynchus nerka
CTACTCAGCCTGTATTTAACTACTGAGCCTGTTTTTAACTGCTACTCAGCCTGTATTGAACTACTGAGCCTGTATTGAACTTACTCAGCCTGTATTTGAACTACTCAGGCCTGTATTTAACTACTCAGCCTGTATTGAACTACTCAGCCTGTATTTAAACTACTCAGCCTGTATTGAACTACTCAGCCTGTATTTAACTACTCAGCCTGTATTTAACTACTCAGCCTGTATTTAACTACTACTCAGCCTGTATTTAACTACTCAGCCTGTATTTAACTACTACTCAGCCTGTATTTAACTACTCAGCCTGTATTTAACTACTCAGCCTGTATTTAACTACTCAGCCTGTATTTAACTACTCCAGCCTGTTATTTAACTACTCAGCCTGTATTTAACTACTCAGCCTGTATTTAACTCTACTCAGCCTGTATTTAACTACTGCCGTATTTAACTACTCAGCCTGTATTGAACTACTCAGCCTGTATTTAACTACTCAGCCTGTATTTAACTACTCAGCCTGTATTTAACTACTACTCAACCTGTATTTAACTACCACTCAGCCTGTATTTAACTACTCAGCCTGTATCTAACTACTCAGCCTGTATTGAACTACTCAGCCTGTATTTAACTACTCAGCCTGTATTGAACTACTCAGCCTGTATTTAACTACTTAGTCTGTATTTAACTACTCAGCCTGTATTGAACTACTCAGCCTGTATTTAACTACTCAGCCTGTATTGAACTACTCAGCCTGTTTTTAACTACTCAGCCTGTATTTAACTACTCAGCCTGTATTTAACTACTCAGCCTGTTTTTAACTACTCAGCCTGTATTTAACTACTCAGCCTGTATTTAACTACTCAGCCTGTATTTAACTACTCAGCCTGTTTTTAACTACTCAGCCTGTATTTAACTACTCAGCCTGTATTTAACTACTCAGCCTGTTTTTAACTACTCAGCCTGTATTTAACTACTCAGCCTGTATTGAACTACTCAGCCTGTTTTTAACTACTCAGCCTGTATTGAACTACTCAGCCTGTTTTTAACTACTCAGCCTGTATTGAACTACTCAGCCTGTTTTTAACTACTCAGCCTGTATTTAACTACTCAGCCTGTTTTTAACTACTCAGCCTGCATTGAACTACTCAGCCTGTTTTTAACTACTCAGCCTGTATTTAACTACTCAGCCTGTTATTAACTACTCAGCCTGTATTGAACTACTGAGCCTGTTTTTAACTACTACTCAGCCTGTATTTAACTACTAATCAGCCTGTATTTAACTACTGAGCCTGTTTTTAACTACTACTCAGCCTGTATTGAACTACTGAGCCTGTTTTTAACTACTACTCAGCCTGTATTGAACTACTGAGCCTGTTATTAACTACTCAGCCAGTATTGAACTACTCAGCCTGTATTTAACTACTCAGCCTGTATTGAACTACTCAGCCTGCATTGAACTACTCAGCCTGCATTGAACTACTCAGCCTGTTTTTAACTACTCAGCCTGTATTTAACTACCACTCAGCCTGTATTTAACTACTCAGCCTGTATTTAACTACTACTCAGCCTGTATTTAACTACTCAGCCTGTATTTAACTACTACTCAGCCTGTATTTAACTGCTACTCAGCCTGTATTTAACTACTCAGCCTGTATTTAACTGCTACTCAGCCTGTATTCAACTACTCAGTCTGTATTGAATTACTCAGCCTGTATTTAACTACTCAGCCTGTATTTAACTACTCAGCCTGTATTGAACTACTCAGCCTGTATTTAACTACTACTCAGCCTGTATTGAATTACTCAGCCTGTATTTAACTACTCAGCCTGTATTTAACTACTACTCAGCCTGTATTTAATTACTCAGCCTGTGTTTAACTTCTCAGCCTGTATTTAACTACTCAGCCTGTATTTAACTACTCAGCCTGTATTTAACTACTCAGCCTGTATTTAACTGCTACTCAGCCTGTATTTAACTACTCAGCCTGTATTTAACTACTCAGCCTGTATTTAACTACTCAGCCTGTATTTAACTACTCAGCCTGTATTTAACTACTCAGCCTGTTTTTAACTACTCAGCCTGTATTTAACTACTCAGCCTGTATTAACTACTCAGCCTGTATTTAACTACTCAGCCTGTATTTAACTACTCAGCCTGTATTTAACTACTCAGCCTGTATTTGAACTACTCAGCCTGTATTTAACTACTACCAGCCTGTATTTAACTACTCAGCCTGTATTTAACTACTCAGCCTGTATTTAACTACTCAGCCTGTATTGAACTACTCAGCCTGTTTTTAACTACTCAGCCTGTATTTAACTACTCAGCCTGTATTTAACTACTCAGCCTGTATTGAACTACTCAGCCTGTTTTTAACTACTCAGCCTGTATTGAACTACTCAGCCTGTTTTAACTACTCAGCCTGTATTTAACTACTCAGCCTGTTTTTAACTACTCAGCCTGTATTGAACTACTCAGCCTGTTTTTAACTACTCAGCCTGTATTTAACTACTCAGCCTGTATTTAACTACTCAGCCTGTTATTAACTACTCAGCCTGTATTGAACTACTGAGCCTGTTTTTAACTACTACTCAGCCTGTATTTAACTACTAATCAGCCTGTATTTAACTACTGAGCCTGTTTTTAACTACTACTCAGCCTGTATTGAACTACTGAGCCTGTTTTTAACTACTACTCAGCCTGTATTGAACTACTGAGCCTGTATTTAACTACTAATCAGCCTGTATTTAATTACTCAGCCTGTGTTTAACTTACTCAGCCTGTATTTAACTACTCCTGAGCCTGTATTTAACTACTCAGCCTGTATTTAACTACTCAGCCTGTTATTAACTACTCAGCCTGTATTTAACTACTCAGCCTGTATTGAACTACTCAGCCTGTATTTAACTACTCAGCCTGTATTTAACTCACTCAGCCTGTTTTTAACTACTCAGCCTGTATTTAACTACTCAGCCTGTGTTTAACTACTCAGCCTGTATTTAACTACTCAGCCTGTATTTAACTACTCAGCCTGTTATTAACTACTCAGCCTGTATTGAACTACTGAGCCTGTTTTTAACTACTACTCAGCCTGTATTTAACTACTAATCAGCCTGTATTTAACTACTGAGCCTGTTTTTAACTACTACTCAGCCTGTATTGAACTACTGAGCCTGTTTTTAACTACTACTCAGCCTGTATTGAACTACTGAGCCTGTATTTAACTACTAATCCAGC
>NW_027031168.1:0-3237 GCF_034236695.1 Oncorhynchus nerka
TATATTTGTGATTCTTCGAAGTAGCCACGCTCTGCCTTAATGACAGCGTGGCACACTCTTGGCATTCTCTCAACCAGCTTCATGAGGTTGTCACCTGGAATGCATTTCAACTAACAGGTGTGCCTTGTTAAAAGTTAATTTGTGGAATTTCTTTCCTTCTTAATGTGTTTGAACCAATCAGTTGTGTTGTGAAAAGGTAGGTGTGGTATACAGAAGATAGCCCTTTTTGGTAAAAGACCAAGTCCATATTATGGCAAGAAAAGCTCAAAACGCAAAGGGAACAGTCCACTATTACTTTAAGACATGAAGGTCAGTCAATGCGGAAAACTTCGGAAAGCCGGAAAAACAATAAAGCGCTATTAGGAAATGAGGACTGCCACAGGAAAGGAAGACCCAGAGTTACCTCTGTTGCAGAAGATAAGTTCATTAGAGTTACCAGCCTCAGAAATTGTAGCCCAAATTAATGCTTCAGAGTTCAAGTAACAGACACATCTCAACATCAACTGTTCAGTGAATCAGGCCTTCATGTTTGAAATGCTGCAAAGAAACCACTACTAAAGGACACCAATAAGAAGAAGAGACTTGCATGGGCGAAGAAACATGAGCAATGGATATTAGACCAGTGGAAAGCTGCCTTTGGTCTGATGAGTCCAACTGTGTGATTTTTGGTTCCATCCACCATGTCTTTGTGAGAGGCAGAGTAGGTGAACGGATGATCTCTGCATGTATGGCTCCCACCTTGAAGCATGGAGGAGGAGGTGTGACGGTGTGGGGGTGCTTTTCTGGTGACACTGTCTGTGATTTATTTAGAATTCAAGGCACACTTAACCAGCATGGCTACCACAGCATTCTGCAGCGATACGCCATCCCATCTGGTTTGCGCTTCGTGGGACTATCATTTGTTTTCAACAGGACAATGACCCAACAGACCTCCAGGCTGTGTAAGGGCTATTGAACCAAGAAGGAGAGTGATGGAGTGCTGCATCAGATGACCTGGCCTCCACAATCACCCGACCTCAACCCAATTCAGATTATTTTGGATGAGTTTGACCGCAGAGTGAAGGAAAAGCAGCCAACAAGTTCTCAGAATATGCAGGAACTCCTTCAAGACTGTTTGAAAAGCATTCCAGGAGAAGCTGGTTGAGAGAATGCCAAGAGCGTGCAAAGCTGTCATCAACGGTGGTTACTTTGAAGAATGTAAAATACATTTTGATTTGTTTAACACTTTTTTGGTTACTACATGATTCCATATGTGTTATTTCATAGTTTTGATGTCTTCACTATTATTCTACAATGTAGAAAATAGTAAAAATAAAGAAAACCCTTGAATGAGTAGGTGTGCCCAAACTTTTGACTGGTACTGTATGTAAAATACTTTTTTGAAGGTTGTACTGATTATGATGAGCTAATGCTAAGGTATATTCCAGCTGTGTGTGGAGCCATGTCTGTTGACATTATACAATGCATTCTGGGTGTCACGTAAACATCTTTCAGACCAAAGATGTTATATCAAAATGAGGTGAAGGGATGGTTCACCTCATCAGACCAAACTCGTCTGGTCTCCTCTTCTCATCTTTGGTAGACGCAAAGATTGTTTTTTAGGAAGTGTTTTACTCAGTTATTTTGATCAATTGTGAGCTCACCTGTGATGTGATGCTATTTGCTAATACGTGGTTTCTGTCAGCCGAGAGTTAGCTAAATTGGACCACTTGTGTTAAGTCAATCGTTCCTGAGTTAGTGCTAGGACTAATGTCACCTATATTTTCCGATTTGGATGATTGTTTTATGCTGTCGCTACTTCTGTGAATGTCTTAACATTGCATCTAAAAATAAACTGATCACATTCAGGACATAATGTGGTAGGACTGTGTTTGTGCAAAATGTCTATTGAAAAAACAGTGGCCAGCTCTAAATAAGTGTTCTAATCACACTGGTTTGAGCGTATATCGCAGTGACCACCGTAGAGTGATCACACCTATGTGTTGGTATGTGTCAAAGGGTTAAGAATGGAAGGTTGGAGATTGGCCGAAAATTGTTCAGAGCTGAAGAATACAGAAGGGGTTTCACCATAGCAGTTTTCAGTGCAGTGTGGAAAGTGCCTGTGACCAGAGAGTGATTAACAATAGCTTGCACTTTTCATATATGCAAATAAAAACTGTATTGAAAAGGTGGTGGGGATAGGATCGAGAAGGCAGGTAGAAGGCTTAAGTTGTGACATCCCTTTCCTGAGCATGTCTGTGTCAACCAAGGAAAATAAATCCATAGTGCCTTTGCGTGGTAGGCTAGGACACAATTCATCAAACTTGCTTGACTGATACCCAGCCTAATGTTGGTTATCTTATCTCTGAAATATGCAACAAACTCCTCACATTTACATGTAGAGGAAAGTTCACATCGGTTTGAGGGGGTAGGATTTATGAGGGAAACAATGGTAGAGAAGAGCACTATCAAATTATTCTGATTAATAGTGATCAAGTTAGAAAAATGAGCCAGTCTGGCTTTTCTAATTGCCTTGTTATATATGTTATATATAGTTGCTCTCTCAAAATATCATATGGACCTGCAACTCTGACTTTCTACACTTCCGCAATTTATTTTCATTGATTGTTTCCTTACTCATCCAAGGGGCTCTCCATTTGGATGTGGCCTTTTTCAACTTTACTCTAGCTATGACATCAATGGTTGCCTTTCATTTTCATTTAAAATTATCAACTAAATCATAACAAGAGGAAGGCTGAATAGGTGGTGGAGTATCGTTCATACACTCAATAAAATCTGTAGCAACTTTAGAGGTAAGAAGGCATTTCTTAACCCTGTGCTATGGGCAACAGGGTAGTACAAATACACAGCGGTGATCCGATAAAACAACATCAACAATAGAGGATATGTCAATAGGAAGACACTTGGTAATAACCAGGTCCAGAGTACGGCCACGGTTATGGGTGGGCCCAGTAACATGTTGGATAAAGTCCATAGAGCTCAACATTTCATAAATGCAATGGCCTTGGAGTGTCTCTTTGTCAACATGAATATTAAAATCTCCCAACACAATGACTTTATCATAGTAATTGTGGACAATAGAAATGGGGCAGTGCATTGATGGCCTATACAGTGTTATAGCCAGGACTGGTGGCTAAACAGTATACCATAATGCTCAAAAGACCCAAAGTTACCAAACTAAATATCCTTACAGCTGAGAGCATTAGTAAAAATAGAGACTGTCTCCCCACCCTTTTC